>NW_025728710.1:0-238572 GCF_021461385.2 Schistocerca piceifrons
AGTCAGTATTCTTGTACTAGAGTCGGCATTGTGAATTTTATATTTAATTCCGATGAAATTTCCGTGTTTCATCGTGAATAAGAAGGTCAGGGGGATACAGTAAACCTGAAGTGAATCATCGGAATCTATAACTAGTGTCACAGGAATGGTTCAAAACATTGACAGTTGTAAGAGTCAGTCTTCTTGTACTCAAGCCGGCATTGTGTATTTTTATTGAATTCCGATGCAATTTCAGTGTTTAATCGTCAATAAGAAGGTCAGAGGGATACAGTTAACCTGAAGTGAAGCATTGGAATCTATAACTAGTGTCACAGGAATGGTTCAAATCATAGTCAGTAAGAAGAGTCAGTCCTCTTGTACTTAAGTCGGAATTGTGCCTATTGTATTTATTTCCGATGCAATTTCTGTGTCTCGTCGTCAATAAGAAGGTCAGAGGGACACAGTAAACCTGAAGTGAAGCATCAAAATCTATAACTAGTGTCACAGGTATCGTTCAAAACATAGACAGTAAGAAGGGTCAGTCTACTCCTACTTAAGTCGGCATTGTGCCTTTTGTATTTAATTCCGATACAATTTCTGTGTTTCATCGTCAATAAGAAAGTCCAAGGGATGCAGTACACCTGAAGTGAAGCATCGGAACCTATAACTAGTGTCACAGGAAAGGTTCAAATCATAGACAGTAAGATGAGTCAGTCTTCTTGTACTTAAGTCAGCATTGTGCATTTTCTATTTAATTCCGATGCAATTTCTGTGTTTCATCGTCAATAAGAACGTGAGAGGGATACAGTAAACCTGAATTGAAGCATCGGAATCTATAACAAGTGTCACAGGAATGATTCAAAACATAGAGAGTTTTAAGAGTAAGTCTTCTTGTACTTAAGTCGGGATTGTGCCTTTTCTATTTAATTCCGATGCAATTTCTGTTTTTCATCGTCATTAAGACGTCAGAGGGATGCAGTAAACCTGAAGTGAGGCATCGGAATCTATAACTAGTGTCACAGGAATGGTTCAAAACGTACAGAGTAAGAAGAGTCAGTCTTCTTGTACTTGAGTCGGCATTGTCCCTTTTGTATTTAATTTCGATGCAACTTCTGTGTTTCATCGTCAATAAGAAGGTCAGAGGGATACAGTAAACCTGAAGTGAAGAATCGGAATCTATAACTAGTGTCACAGGAATGGTTCAAAACATAAATAGTAGGAAGAGTCAGTCTTCTTGTACTTAAGTCGGCATTTTGCCTTTTCTATTTAATTTCGATGCAATTTCTGTGTTTCATCGTCAATAAGAAGTTCAGAGGGATACAGTAATTTAGAAGTGAGGCATCGGAATCTATAACTAGTGTCACAGGATTGGTTCAAAACATAAACAGTAAGAAGAGTCAGTCTTCTTGTACTTAAGTGGCATTGTGGCTTTTCTAGTTAATTCCGATGCAATTTCCGTGTTTCATCGTCAATAACAAGGTCCAAGGGATACAGTAAACCTGAAGTGAAGCATCGGAATCTATAACTATGTTCACAGGAATGGTTCAAAACTTAGACAGTAAGAAGTGTCTGTCTTCTTGTACTTATGTCGGCAGTGTGCCTTTCGTATTTAATTCCGTTGCAATTTCTGTGTTTCATCGTCAATAAGAAGGTCAGAGGGATTCTATAAACCTGAAGTGAAGCATCGGAATCTCTTACTTGTGTCACAGGAATGGTTCAAAACATAGTCAGTAAGGAGAGTCAGTATTATTGTATTTAAGTCGGCATTGTGCCTTTTGTATTTAATTCCGATGCAATATCTGTGTTTCATCGTCAATAAGAAGGTCCAAGGGATACAGTGAACCTGAAGTGAAGCATCTGAATCTGTAACTAGCGTCACAGGAATGGTTCAAATCATAGACAGTAAGAAGAGTCTGTCTTCTTGAACTTAAGTCGGCATTGTGCCTTTTCTATTTAATTCCGATGCAATTTCTGTGTTTCATCATCAATAAGAAGGTCAGAGGGATACAGTAAACCTGAAGTGAAGCATCGGAATCTATAACTTGCGTCACAGGAATGGTTCAAATCATAGTCAGAAAGAAGAGGCAGTCTTCTTGTACTTAAGTCGGCATTGTGCCTTTTGTATTTAATTCCGATGCAATATCTGTGATTCATCGTCAATAAGAAGGTCAGAGGGATACAGTTAACCTGAAGTGAAGCTTCGGAATCAATAACTAGTGTCACAGGAATGGTTCAAAACATAGTCAGTAAGAAGAGTCAGTCTTCTTGTACTTAAGTCGGCATTGTGCCTTTTGTATTTAATTCCGATGCAATATCTGTGATTCATCGTCAATAAGAAGGTCAGAGGGATACAGTAAACCTGAAGTGAAGCATCGGAATCTATAACTAGCGTCACAGGAATGGTTCAAAACATAGTCAGAAAGAAGAGGCAGTCTTCTTGTATTTAAGTCGGCATTTGTGTATTTTGTATTTAATTCCGTTGCAATATCTGTGTTTCATCGTCAATAAGAAGGTCCAAGAGATACAGTAAACCTGAAGTGAAGCATCGAAATCTATAACTAGTGTCACAGGAATGGTTCGAAACATAGACAGTAAGAAGAGTCAGTCTTCTTGTACTTAAGTCGGCATTGTGCCCTTTTCAATTTACTTCCGACGCAATTACTGTGTTTCATCGACAATTAGAAGGTCAGAGGGATACGGTAAACCTGAAATGAAGCATCTTAATCTCTTACTAGTGCCACAGGAATGGTTCAAAATATAGTCAGTAAGAAGAGTGAGTCTTCTTGTACTTAAGTCGGCATTGTGCCTTTTGTATTTAATTCCGATGCAATATCTGTGATTCATCGTCAATAAGAAGGTCAGAGGGATACAGTAAACCTGAAGTGAAGCATCGGAATCTATAACTAGCGTCACAGGAATGGTTCAAAACATAGTCAGTAAGAAGAGTCAGTCTTCTTGTACTTAAGTCGGCATTGTGCTTTTGTATTTAATTCCGATGTAATTTCTGTGTTTCGCCGTCAATAAGAAGGTCAGAGGGACACAGTAAACCTGAAGTGAAGCATCGGAATCTATAACTAGTGTCACAGGAATGGTTCAAATTATAGACAATAGGAAGGGTCAGTCTTCTTGTACTCAGTCGGCATTGTGCGCTTTTCTATTTTATTCCGATGCAATTTCTGTGTTTCGTCGTCAATAAGAAGGTCCAAGGGATACAGTAAAACTGAAGTGAAGCATCAGAATCTATAACTAGTGTCACAGGAAAGGTTCAAAAATAGACAGCAAGAAAAGTCGGTCCTCTTGTACTGAAGTGGGCATTGTGCTTTTTGTATCTAATTCAGATGCAATTTAAGTGTTTCAACGTCGATAAGAAGGTCAGAGAGATACAGTAAACCCGAGGTGAAGCATCGGAATCTACAACTAGTGTCACAGGAGTTGTTCAAAACATAGACAGTAGGACGTGTCAGTCTTCTTGTACTTAAGTCAGCATTGTGCCTTTAGTATTTAATTCCGATGCAATTTCTGTGTTTCATCGTCAATACGAAGGTCAGAGGGATACAGTAAACCTGAAGTGAAGCATAGGAATCTATAAGTAGTGTCACAGAATGGTTCAAAATATAGAGAGTAGGAAGAGTCAGTCTTCTTGTACTTAAGTCAGCATCGTGCCTTTTGTATTTAATTCCGATGCAATTTCTGTGTTTCATCGTCAATAAGAGGATTAGAGGGATACAGTAAACCCGAAGTGAATCATCGGAATCTATAACTAGTGTCACAGGAATGGTTCAAAACATAGTCAGTAAGAAGAGTCAGTCTACTTGTACTTAAGTCTGCATTGTGCCTTTTGTATTTAATTCCGATGCGATTTCTGTGTTTCATCGTCAATAAGAAGGTCGGAGGGATACAGTAAACCTGAAGTGAAGCATCGGAAGCTATAACTAGTGTCACAGGATCGGTTCAAAGCATAGACAGTATGAAGAGTCAGTCTTCTTGCACTTAAGTCGGCATTGTTCCTTTTCTATTTAATTCCGATGCAATTTCTGTGTTTCATCGTCGATAAGAAGGTCCAAGGGATACAGCAAATCTGAAGTGAAGCATCGGAATCTATAACTAGTGTCACTGGAATAGTTCAAACATAGACATTAAGATGAGTCAGTCTTCTTGTACATAATTCGGCATTAAGCCTTTTCAATTTAATTCCGATGCAATTTCTGTGTTTCATCGTCGATAACAAGGTCCAAGGGATACCGTAAACCTGAAGTGAAGCATCGGAATCTATAACTAGTGTCATAGGAATCGTTCAAACATAGACAGTAGGAAGAGTCAGTCTTCTTGTACTTAAGTCGGCATGGTGCCTTTTCTATTTAATTCCGATGCAATTTCTGTGTTTCATCGTCAATAATAAGGTCCAAGGGATGCAGTACACCTGAAGTGAAGCATCGGAATCTATAACTAGTGTCACAGGAATGGTTCAAAGCATAGAAAGTAAGAAGAGTCAGTCTTCTTGTACTTAAGTCGGCATTGTGCCTTTCGTATTTAATTCCGATGCAATTTCGGTGATTCATCGTCAATAACAAGGTCCAAGGGATACAGAAAACCTGAAGTGAAGCATCGGAAGCTATAACTACTGTCACAGGATTAGTTCAAACATAGACATTAATATGATTCAGCCTTCTTGTACATAATTCGGCATTGTGCCTTTTCTATTTAATTCCGATGCAATTTCTGTGTTTCATCGTCCATAAGAAGGTCAAAGGGATACAGTAAACCTGAAGTGAAGCATCGGAAGCTATAACTAGTGTCACAGGATCGGTTCAAAACATAGACAGTATGAAGAGTCAGTCTTCTTGAACTTAAGTCGGCATTGTGCCATTTCTATTTAATTCCGATGCAATTTCTGTGTTTCGTCGCCAATAAGAAGGTCCAAGGGATACAGTAAACCTGAAGTGAAGCATCGGAATCTATAACTACTGTCACAGGAATAGTTCAAACATAGACATTAAGATGAGTCAGTCTTCTTGTACATAATTCGGCATTGTGCCATTTCTATTTAATTCCAATGCAATTTCTGTGTTTCATCTTCAATAGGAAGGTCAGAGGGATACAGGAATCCTGAAGTGAAGCATCGGACTCTATAACTTGTGTCACAGGAGAGTTTCAAAACATAGACAGTAAGAAGAGTCAGTCTTCTCGTACTCAAGTAGGCATTGTGTCTTTTCTATTTAATTCCGATGCAATTTCTGTGTTTCGTCGTCAATAAGAAGATCCAAGGGATACAGAAACCCTTAAGTGAAACATCGGAATCTATAACAAGTGTCACAGGAAAGGTTCAAATCATAGACAGTAAGAAGAGTCAGTCTTCTTGTACTTAAGTCGGCATTGTGCCTTTTAATTGAATTCCGATGCAATTTCTGTGTTTAATCGTCAATAAGAAGGTTAGAGGGGTACAGTAAACCTGAAGTGAAGCATAGGAATCTATAACTAGTGTCACAGAGTGGTTCAAAACATAGGGAGTAGGAGGAGTCAGTCTTCTTGTACTTAAGTCGGCATTGTGCCTTTTGTATTTAATTCCGATGCAATTTCTGTGTTTCATCGTCAATAAGAGGGTCAAAGGGATACAGTAAACCTGAAGAGAAGCATTGGAATCTATAACTAGTGTCACAGGAATGGTTCATAACATAGTCAGTAAGAAGAGTCAGTCTTCTTGTACTTAAGTCGGCATTGTGCCTTTAATTGAATTCCGATGCAATTTCAGTGTTTCATCGTCAATAAGAAGGTCAGAGGGTTACCGTAAACCTGAAGTGAAGCATCGGAATCTATAACTAGTGTCACAGGAATGGTTCAAAAATAGTCAGTAAGAAGAGTCAGTCTACTTGTACTTAAGTCGGCATTGTGCTTTTGTATTTAATTCCGATACAATTTCTGTGTTTCATAGTCAATAAGAAAGTCCAAGGGATACAGTGCACCTGAAGTGAAGCATCGGAATCTATAACTAGTGTCACAGGAATGGTTCAAATCATAGACAGTAAGATGAGTCGGTCTTCTTGTACTTAAGTCAGAATTGTGCCTTTTATTTTTAATTCCGATGCAATTTCTGTGTTTCATCGTCAATAAGAAGGTCAGAGGGATACTGTAAACCTGAAGTGAATCATCGGATCTATGACTAGTGTCACAGGAATGGTTCAAAACATTGACAGTTGGAAGAGTCAGTCTTCTTGTACTCAAGTCGGCATTGTGTATTTTTATTGAATTCCGATGCTATTTCTGTGTTTAATCGGCAATAAGAAGGTCAGAGGGATACAGTAAACCTGAAGTGAAGCATTGGAATCTATAACTAGTGTCACAGGAATGGTTCAAATCATAGTCAGTAAGAAGAGTCAGTCCTCTTGTACTTAAGTCGGAATTGAGCTTTTTGTATTTAATTCCGATACAATTTCTGTGTTTCATCGGCAATAAGAAAGTCGAAGGGAAGCAGTACACCTGAAGTTTAGCATCGGAATCTATAACTAGTGTCACAGGAATCGTTCAAAACATAGACAGTAGGAAGAGTCAGTCTTCTTGTACTAGATTCGGCATTGTGCCTTTTGTATTTAATTCCGATGCAATTTCTGTGTTTCATCGTCAATAAGAAGGTCAGAGGGATACAGTAAACCTGAAGTGAATCATCGGAATCTATAACTAGTGTCACAGGAATGGTTCAAAACATTGACAGTTGGAAGAGTCAGTCTTCTTGTACTTAAGTCGGCATTGTAAATTTTTATTGAATTCCGATGCAATTTCTGTGTTTAATCGGCAATAAGAAGGTCAGAGGGATACAGTAATCCTGAAGTGAAGCATTGGAATCTATAACTAGTGTCACAGGAATGGTTCAAATCATAGTCAGTAAGAAGAGTCAGTCCTCTTGTACTTAAGCCGGAATTGTGCCTTTTGTATTTAATTCCGATGCAATTTCTGTGTTTCATCGTGAATAAGAAGGTCAGAGGGTTGGCGTAAACCTGAAGTGAAGCATCGGAATCTATAACTAGTGTCACAGGAATTGTTCAAAACATAGACAGTAGGAAGAGTCAGTCGTCTTGTACTTGAGTCGGCATTGTGCATTTTGTATTTAATTCCGATGCAATTTCTGTGTTTCATCGTCAATAAGAAGGTCAGAGGGATACAGTAAACCTGAAGTGAAGAATCTGAATCTATAACTAGTGTCACAGGAATGATTCAAAACATAGAGAGTATTATGAGTAAGTCCTCTTGTACTTAAGTCAGGATTGTGCCTTTTCTATCTAATTCCGATGCAATTTATGTGTTTCATCGTCAATAAGACGTCAGAGGGATACAGTAAACCTGAAGTGAGGCATCGGAATCTATAACTAGTGTCACAGGAATGGTTCAAAACGTAGAGAGTAAGAAGAGTCAGTCTTCTTGTACTTGAGTCGGCATTGTGCCTTTTGTATATAATTTCGATGCAACTTTTGTGTTTCATCGTCAATAAGAAGGTCAGAGGGATACAGTAAACCTGAAGGTAAGAATCGGAATCTATAACTAGTGTCACAGGAATGGTTCAAAGCATAGTGCGTAGGAAGAGTCAGTCTTCTTGTACTTATGTCGGCATTTTGCCTTTTCTATTTAATTCCGATGCAATTTCTGTGTTTCATCGTCAATAAGAAGTTCAGAGGGATACAGTAAATTAGAAGTGAGGCATCGGAATCTATAACTAGTGTCACAGGAATGGTTCAAAACATAAACAGTAAGAAGAGTCAGTCTTCTTGTACTGAAGTCGGCATTGTGCCTTTTCTAGTTGATTCCGATGCAATTTCCGTGTTTCATCGTCAATAACAAGGTCCAAGGGATACAGTAAACCTGAAGTGAAGCATCGGAATCTATAACTATGTTCACAGGAATGGTTCAAAACTTAGACAGTAAGAAGTGTCTGTCTTCTTGTACTTATGTCGGCAGTGTGCCTTTCGTATTTAATTCCGTTGCAATTTCTGTGTTTCATCGTCAATAAGAAGGTCAGAGGGATTCTATAAACCTGAAGTGAAGCATCGGAATCTCTTACTTGTGTCACAGGAATGGTTCAAAACATAGTCAGTAAGGAGAGTCAGTATTATTGTATTTAAGTCGGCATTGTGCCTTTTGTATTTAATTCCGATGCAATATCTGTGTTTCATCGTCAATAAGAAGGTCCAAGGGATACAGTGAACCTGAAGTGAAGCATCTGAATCTGTAACTAGCGTCACAAGAATGGTTCAAATCATAGACAGTAAGAAGAGTCTGTCTTCTTGAACTTAAGTCGGCATTGTGCCTTTTCTATTTAATTCCGATGCAATTTCTGTGTTTCATCGTCAATAAGAAGGTCAGAGGGATACAGTAAACCTGAAGTGAAGCATCGGAATCTATAACTTACGTCACAGGAATGGTTCAAATCATAGTCAGAAAGAAGAGGAAGTCTTCTTGTACTTAAGTCGGCATTGTGCCTTTTGTATTTAATTCCGATGCAATATCTGTGATTCATCGTCAATAAGAAGGTCAGAGGGATACAGTTAACCTGAAGTGAAGCTTCGGAATCAATAACTAGTGTCACAGGAATGGTTCAAAACATAGTCAGTAAGAAGAGTCAGTCTTCTTGTACTTAAGTCGGCATTGTGCCTTTTGTATTTAATTCCGATGCAATATCTGTGATTCATCGTCAATAAGAAGGTCAGAGGGATACAGTAAACCTGAAGTGAAGCATCGAAATCTATAACTAGTGTCACAGGAATGGTTCAAAATATAGTCAGTAAGAAGAGTGAGTCTTCTTGTACTTAAGTCGGCATTGTGCCTTTTGTATTTAATACCGATGCAATATCTGTGATTCATCGTCAATAAGAAGGTCCAAGGGATACAGTAAACCTTAAGTGATGCATCTGAATCTGTAACTAGCGTCACAGGAATGGTTCAAATCATAGACAGTAAGAAGAATCGGTCTTCTTGTACTTAAGTCGGCATTGTGCCTTTTCTATTTAATTCCGATGTAATTTATGTTTTTCATCGTCAATAAGTAGGTCCCAGGGATATTGTAAATCTGAAGTGAGGCATCGAAATCTATAACTAGTGTCACAGGATTGGTTCAAAACATAGACAGTAAGAAGAGTCAGTCTACTTGTAGTTAAGTCGGCATTGTGCCCTTTGTATTTAATTCCGATGTAATTTCTATGTTTCATCGTCAATAAGAAGGTCCAAGTTATACAGTACACCTGAGGTGAAGCATCGGAATCTATAACTAGTGTCACAGGAATGGTTCAAATCATAGACAGTAAGATGAGTCAGTCTTCTTGTACTTAAGTCAGCATTGTGCACTTTCTATTTAATTCCGATGCAATTTCTGTGTTTCATCGTCATTAAGAAGGTCTGAGGGATACAGTAAACCTGAAGTGAAGCATCGGAATCTATAACTAGTGTCACAGGAATGGTTCAAAACATAGACAGTAGGAAGAGTCAGTCTTCTTGTACTTGAGTCTGCATTGTGCACTTTGTAATTAATTCCGATGCAATTTCTGTGTTTAATGGTCAATAAGTAGGTCAAAAGGATACAGTAAACCTGAAGTGAAGCATCGGAACCTATAACTAGTGTCACTGGAATGGTTCAAAACATAGAGAGTATTAAGATTAAGTCTTCTTGTACTTAAGTCGGGATTGTGCCTTTTCTATTTAATTCCGATGCAATTTCAGTGTTTCATCGTCAATAAGAAGCCAGAGGGATACAGTAAACCTGAAGTGAGGCATCGGAATCTACAACTAGTGTCACAGGAATGGCTCAAAATATAGACAGTAGGAAGAGTCAGACTACTTGTCCTTAAGTCGGCATTGTGCCTTTTGTATTTAATTCCGATGCAATTTGTGTGTTTGATCGTCAATAAGAAGGTCCAAGGGATACAGTAAACCTGAAGTGAGGCATCGGAACCTATAACTAGTGTCACGGGAATGGTTCAAAACATAGTCAGTAACAGGAGTCATTCTTCTTGTACTGAAGTCGGCATTGTGCCTTTTGTATTTAATTCCGATGCAATTTCTGTGTTTCATCGTCAATAAGAAGGTCCAAGGGATACAGTAAACCTGAAGTGAAGCATCGGAATCTATAACTAGTGCCAAAGGAATGGTTCAAAACATAGACAGTAATTTGAGTCAGTCTTCTTGTACTTAAGTCGCATTGTGCCTTTTGTATTTAATTCGGATGCAATTTCTGTGTTTCATCGTCAATAAGAAGGTCACAGGGATACAGTAAACCTGAAGTGAAGCATAGGAATCTATAACTAGTGTCACAGAATGGTTCAAAATATAGAGAGTAGGAAGAGTCACTCTTCTTGTACTTAAGTCGGCATTGTGCCTTTTCTGTTTAATTCCGATGCAATTTCTGTGTTTCATCGTCAATAAGATGGTCAGAGGGATACAGTAAACCTGAAATGAAGCATCGGAATCTATAACTAGTGTCACAGGAATGGTTAAAATCATAGTCAGTAAGAAGAGTTAGTCTTCTTGTACTTAAGTCGGCATTGTGCTTTTGTATTTAATTCCGATGTAATTTCTGTGTTTCGCCGTCAATAAGAAGGTCAGAGGGACATAGTAAACCTGAAGTGAAGCATCGGAATCTATAACTAGTGTCACAGGAATGGTTCAAATTATAGACAATAGGAAGGTTCAGTCTTCTTGTACTCAGTCGGCATTGTGCGCTTTTCTATTTTATTCCGATGCAATTTCTGTGTTTCGTCGTCAATAAGAAGGTCCAAGGGATACAGTAAAACTGAAGTGAAGCATCAGAATCTATAACTAGTGTCACAGGAAAGCTTCAAAAATAGACAGCAAGAAAAGTCGGTCCTCTTGTACTGAAGTGGGCATTGTGCTTTTTGTATCTAATTCAGATGCAATTTAAGTGTTTCAACGTCGATAAGAAGGTCAGAGAGATACAGTAAACCCGAGGTGAAGCATCGGAATCTACAACTAGTGTCAAAGGAGTTGTTCAAAACATAGACAGTAGGACGTGTCAGTCTTCTTGTACTTAAGTCAGCATTGTGCCTTTAGTATTTAATTCCGATGCAATTTCTGTGTTTCATCGTCAATACGAAGGTCAGAGGGATACAGTAAACCTGAAGTGAAGCATAGGAATCTATAAGTAGTGTCACAGAATGGTTCAAAATATAGAGAGTAGGAAGAGTCAGTCTTCTTGTACTTAAGTCAGCATCGTGCCTTTTGTATTTAATTCCGATGCAATTTCTGTGTTTCATCGTCAATAAGAGGATTAGAGGTATACAGTAAACCCGAAGTGAATCATCGGAATCTATAACTAGTGTCACAGGAATGGTTCAAAACATAGTCAGTAAGAAGAGTCAGTCTTCTTGTACTTAAGTCGGCATTGTGCCTTTCGTATTTAATTCCGATGCAATTTCGGTGATTCATCGTCAATAACAAGGTCCAAGGGATACAGAAAACCTGAAGTGAAGCATCGGAAGCTATAACTACTGTCACAGGATTAGTTCAAACATAGACATTAATATGAGTCAGCCTTCTTGTACATAATTCGGCATTGTGCCTTTTCTATTTAATTCCGATGCAATTTCTGTGTTTCATCGTCCATAAGAAGGTCAAAGGGATACAGTAAACCTGAAGTGAAGCATCGGAAGCTATAACTAGTGTCACAGGATCGGTTCAAAACATAGACAGTATGAAGAGTCAGTCTTCTTGAACTTAAGTCGGCATTGTGCCATTTCTATTTAATTCGGATGCAATTTCTGTGTTTCGTCGCCAATAAGAAGGTCCAAGGGATACAGTAAACCTGAAGTGAAGCATCGGTATCTATAACTACTGTCACAGGAATAGTTCAAACATAGACATTAAGATGAGTCAGTCTTCTTGTACATAATTCGGCATTGTGCCATTTCTATTTAATTCCAATGTAATTTCTGTGGTTCATCGTCAATAATAAGGTGCAAGGAATACAGTAAACCTGAAGTGAAGCATCGGAATCTATAACTAGTGTCACAGGAATGGTTCAAAACATAGACATTAAGAGGTGTCAGTCTTCTTGTACTTAAGTCGGCATTGTGCCCTTTCTATTTAATTCCGATGCAATTTCTGTGTTTCATCTTCAATAGGAAGGTCAGAGGGATACAGGAATCCTGAAGTGAAGCATCGGACTCTATAACTTGTGTCACAGGAGAGGTTCAAAACATAGACAGTAAGAAGAGTCAGTCTTCTCGTACTCAAGTAGGCATTGTGTCTTTTCTATTTAATTCCGATGCAATTTCTGTGTTTCGTCGTCAATAAGAAGATCCAAGGGATACAGAAACCCTTAAGTGAAACATCGGAATCTATAGCAAGTGTCACAGGAAAGGTTCAAATCATAGACAGTAAGAAGAGTCAGTCTTCTTGTACTTAAGTCGGCATTGTGCCTTTTAATTGAATTCCGATGCAATTTCTGTGTTTAATCGTCAATACGAAGGTTAGAGGGGTACAGTAAACCTGAAGTGAAGCATAGGAATCTATAACTAGTGTCACAGAGTGGTTCAAAACATAGGGAGTAGGAGGAGTCAGTCTTCTTGTACTTAAGTCGGCATTGTGCCTTTTGTATTTAATTCCGATGCAATTTCTGTGTTTCATCGTCAATAAGAGGGTCAAAGGGATACAGTAAACCTGAAGAGAAGCATTGGAATCTATAACTAGTGTCACAGGAATGGTTCATAACATAGTCAGTAAGAAGAGTCAGTCTTCTTGTACTTAAGTCGGCATTGTGCCTTTAATTGAATTCCTATGCAATTTCAGTGTTTCATCGTCAATAAGAAGGTCAGAGGGTTACCGTAAACCTGAAGTGAAGCATCGGAATCTATAACTAGTGTCACAGGAATGGTTCAAAAATAGTCAGTAAGAAGAGTCAGTCTACTTGTACTTAAGTCGGCATTGTGCTTTTGTATTTAATTCCGATACAATTTCTGTGTTTCATAGTCAATAAGAAAGTCCAAGGGATACAGTGCACCTGAAGTGAAGCATCGGAATCTATAACTAGTGTCACAGGAATGGTTCAAATCATAGACAGTAAGATGAGTCGGTCTTCTTGTACTTAAGTCAGAATTGTGCCTTTTATTTTTAATTCCGATGCAATTTCTGTGTTTCATCGTCAATAAGAAGGTCAGAGGGATACTGTAAACCTGAAGTGAATCATCGGATCTATGACTAGTGTCACAGGAATGGTTCAAAACATTGACAGTTGGAAGAGTCAGTCTTCTTGTACTCAAGTCGGCATTGTGTATTTTTATTGAATTCCGATGCTATTTCTGCGTTTAATCGGCAATAAGAAGGTCAGAGGGATACAGTAAACCTAAAGTGAAGCATTGGAATCTATAACTAGTGTCACAGGAATGGTTCAAATCATAGTCAGTAAGAAGAGTCAGTCCTCTTGTACTTAAGTCGGAATTGTGCTTTTTGTATTTAATTCCGATACAATTTCTGTGTTTCATCGGCAATAAGAAAGTCGAAGGGAAGCAGTACACCTGAAGTTAAGCATCGGAATCTATAACTAGTGTCACAGGAATCGTTCAAAACATAGACAGTAGGAAGAGTCAGTCTTCTTGTACTAGATTCGGCATTGTGCCTTTTGTATTTAATTCCGATGCAATTTCTGTGTTTCATCGTCAATAAGAAGGTCAGAGGGATACAGTAAACCTGAAGTGAATCATCGGAATCTATAACTAGTGTCACAGGAATGGTTCAAAACATTGACAGTTGGAAGAGTCAGTCTTCTTGTACTTAAGTCGGCATTGTAAATTTTTATTGAATTCCGATGCAATTTCTGTGTTTAATCGGCAATAAGAAGGTCAGAGGGATACAGTAATCCTGAAGTGAAGCATTGGAATCTATAACTAGTGTCACAGGAATGGTTCAAATCATAGTCAGTAAGAAGAGTCAGTCCTCTTGTACTTAAGCCGGAATTGTGCCTTTTGTATTTAATTCCGATGCAATTTCTGTGTTTCATCGTGAATAAGAAGGTCAGAGGGTTGGCGTAAACCTGAAGTGAAGCATCGGAATCTATAACTAGTGTCACAGGAATGATTCAAAACATAGAGAGTATTATGAGTAAGTCCTCTTGTACTTAAGTCGGGATTGTGCCTTTTCTATCTAATTCCGATGCAATTTATGTGTTTCATCGTCAATAAGACGTCAGAGGGATACAGTAAACCTGAAGTGAGGCATCGGAATCTATAACTAGTGTCACAGGAATGGTTCAAAACGTAGAGAGTAAGAAGAGTCAGTCTTCTTGTACTTGAGTCGGCATTGTGCCTTTTGTATATAATTTCGATGCAACTTCTGTGTTTCATCGTCAATAAGAAGGTCAGAGGGATACAGTAAACCTGAAGGTAAGAATCGGAATCTATAACTAGTGTCACAGGAATGATTCAAAACATAGAGAGTATTATGAGTAAGTCCTCTTGTACTTAAGTCGGGATTGTGCCTTTTCTATCTAATTCCGATGCAATTTATGTGTTTCATCGTCAATAAGACGTCAGAGGGATACAGTAAACCTGAAGTGAGGCATCGGAATCTATAACTAGTGTCACAGGAATGGTTCAAAACGTAGAGAGTAAGAAGAGTCAGTCTTCTTGTACTTGAGTCGGCATTGTGCCTTTTGTATATAATTTCGATGCAACTTCTGTGTTTCATCGTCAATAAGAAGGTCAGAGGGATACAGTAAACCTGAAGGTAAGAATCGGAATCTATAACTAGTGTCACAGGAATGGTTCAAAGCATAGTGCGTAGGAAGAGTCAGTCTTCTTGTACTTATGTCGGCATTTTGCCTTTTCTATTTAATTCCGATGCAATTTCTGTGTTTCATCGTCAATAAGAAGTTCAGAGGGATACAGTAAATTAGAAGTGAGGCATCGGAATCTATAACTAGTGTCACAGGAATGGTTCAAAACATAAACAGTAAGAAGAGTCAGTCTTCTTGTACTGAAGTCGGCATTGTGCCTTTTCTAGTTGATTCCGATGCAATTTCCGTGTTTCATCGTCAATAACAAGGTCCAAGGGATACAGTAAATCTGAAGTGAAGCATCGGAATCTATAACTAGGTTCACAGGAATGGTTCAAAACTTAGACAGCAAGAAGAGTCAGTATTCTTGTACTTAAGTCGGCATTGTGCCTTTTGTATTTAATTCCGATGCAATATCAGTGTTTCATCGTCAATAAGAAGGTCCAAGGGATACAGTAAACCTGAAGTGAAGCATCTGAATCTGTAACTAGCGTCACAGGAATGGTTCAAATCATAGACAGTAAGAAGAGTCTGTCTTCTTGTACTTATGTCGGCATTGTGCCTTTTCTATTTAATTCCGATGCAATTTCTGTGTTTCATCATCAGTAAGAAGGTCAGAGGGATACAGTAAACCTGAAGTGAAGCATCGGAATCTATAACTAGCGTCACAGGAATGGTTCAAAACATAAACAGTAAGAAAAGTCAGTCTTCTTGCACTTCAGTCGGCATTCTGCCTTTTCTATTTAATTCCGATGCAATATCTGTATTTCATCGTCAATAAGAAGGTCAGAGGGAAACAGTAAACCTGAAGTCAAGCTTCGGAATCTATAACTAGTGTCACAGGATTGTTTCAAAACATAGTCAGAAAGAAGAGGCAGTCTTCTTGTACTTAAGTAGGCATTGTGACTTTTGTATTTAATTCAGATGCAATATCTGTGATTCATCGTCAATAAGAAGGACAGAGGGATACAGTAAATCTGAAGTGAAGCTTCGGAATCTATAACAAGTGTCACAGGAATGGTTCAAAACATAGTCAGTAAGAAGAGTCAGTCTTCTTGTACTTAAGACGGCATTTGTGCATTTTGTATTTAATTCCGATGCAATTTCTGTGTTTCATCGTCAATAAGAAAGTCAGAGGGATACAGTAAACCTGAAGTGAAGCATCGGAATCTATAACTAGTGTCACAGGAATGATTCAAAACATAGTCAGTAAGAAGAGTCAGTCTTCTTGTATTTAAGTCGGCATTGTGCCCTTTTCAATTTACTTCCGACGCAATTACTGTGTTTCATCGACAATAAGAAGGTCATAGGGATACAGTAAACGAGAAGTGAAGCATCGGAATCTCTAACTAGTGTCACAGGAATTGTTCAAAACATAGTCAGTAAGAAGAGTGAGTCTTCTTGTACTTAAGTCGGCATTGTGCCTTTTGTATTTAATTCCGATGCAATATCTGTGTTTCATCGTCAATAAGAAGGTCCAAGGGATACAGTAAACCTGAAGTGAAGCATCGAAATCTGTAACTAGCGTCACAGGAATGGTTCAAATCTTAGAAAGTAAGAAGAATCGGTCTTCTTGTACTTAAGTCGGCATTGTGCCTTTTCTATTTAATTTCGATGCAATTTCTGTTTTTCATCGTCAATAAGAAGGTCCCAGGGATATAGTAAACCTGAAGTGAGGCATCGAAATCTATAACTAGTGTCCCAGGATTGGTTCAAAACATAGACAGTAAGAAGAGTGAGTCTACTTGTAGTTAAGTCGGCATTGTGCCTTTTGTATTTATTTCCGATGTAATTTCTATGTTTCATCGTCAATACGAAGGTCCAAGGGATACAGTACACCTGAAGTGAAGCATCGGAACCTATAACTAGTGTCACAGGAATGGTTCAAATCATAGACAGTAAGATGAGTCAGTCTTCTTGTACTTAAGTGAGCATTTAGCATTTTCTATTTAATTCCGATGCAATTTCTGTGTTTCATCGTCAATAAGAAGGTCTGAGGGATACAGTAAACCTGAAGTGAAGCATCGCAATCCATAACTAGTATCACAGGAATGGTTCAAAACATAGACAGTAGGAAGAGTCAGTCTTATTGTACTTGAGTCGGCATTTTGCCTTTTCTATTCAATTCCGATACAATTTCTGTGTTTCATCGTCAATAAGAAGGTCAGAGGGATACAGTAAACCGGAAGTGAAGCATCGGAATCTATAACTAGTATCACAGGAATGGTTCAAAACATAGACAGTAAGAAGAGTCAGTCTTCTTGTACTTGAGTCGGCATTGTGCCCTTTGTATCTAATTCCGATGCAATTTCTGTGTTTCATCGTCAATAAGATGGTCAGAGGGATACAGTAAACCTAAAGTGAAGAATCGGAATCTATAACTAGTGTCACAGGAATGGTTCAATACATAGAAAGTAGGAAGAGTCAGTCTTCTTGTACTTAAGTCGGCATTTTGCCTTTTCTATTCAATTCCGATACAATTTCTGTGTTTCATCGTCAATAAGAAGGTCAGAGGGATACAGTATATTAGAAGTGGGGCATCGGAATCTATAACTAGCGTCATAGGGATGGTTCAAAACATAGACAGTAAGAAGAGTCAGTCTTCTTGTACTTAAGTCGGCATTGTGCCATTTCTAATTAATTCCGATCCAATTTCCGTGTTTCATCGTCAATAACAAGGTCCAAGGGATAGAATAAACCTGAAGTGAAGCATCGGAATCTATAACTATTTTCACAGGAATGGTTCAAATCTTAGACAGTAAGAAGTGTCAGTCTTCTTGTACTTATGTCGGCAGTGTGCCTGTCGTATTTAATTCCGTTGCAATTTCTGTGTTTCATCGTCAATAAGAATGTCAGAGAGATACAGTAAACCTGAAGTGAAGCATCGGAATCTGTTACTAGGGTCACAGCAATGGTTAAAAACATAGTCAGAAAGAAGAGTCAGTATTCTTGTACTTAAGTCGGCATTGTGCCTTTTGTATTTAATTCCGATGCAATATCTGTGCTTCATCGTCAATAAGAAGGTCCAAGGGATACAGTAAACCTGAAGTGAACCATCTGAATCTGTAACTAGCGTCAGAGGAATGGTTCAAATCATAGACAGTAAGAAGAGTCTGTCTTCTTGTACTTAAGTCGGCATTGTGCCTTTTCTATTTAATTCCGAAACCATTTCTGTGTTTCATCATCAATAAGAAGGTCAGAGGGATACAGTAAACCTGAAGTGAAGCATCAGAATCTATAACTAGCGTCACAGGAATGGTTTAAAACATGGACAGTAAGAAGAGTCAGACTTCTTGTATTTAAGTCGGCATTTGTGCATTTTGTATTTAATTCCGTGGCAAATTCTGTGTTTCGTCGTCAATAAGAAGGTCCAAGAGATACAGTAAACATGAAGTGAAGCATCGGAATCTATAACTAGTGTCACAGGAACGGTTCAAATCATAGACAGTAGGAAGAGTCAGTCTTCTTGTACTTGAGTCGGCATTGTGCCTTTTGCATTTAATTCCGATGCAATTTCTGTGTTTCAACGTCAATAAGAAGGTCAGAGGGATACAGTAAACCTGAAGTGAAGCATCGGAATCTATGACTAGTGTCACAGGAATGGTTCGAAACATAGACAGTGGGAAGAGTCAGTCTTCTTGTACTTAAGTCGGCATTGTGATTTTTGTACTTAATTCCGATGCAATTTCTGTGTTTCATCGTCTATACGAAGGTCCAAGGGATACAGTAAAACTGAAGTGAAGCATCGGAATCTATAACTAGTGTCACAGGAACGGTTCAAATCATAGACAGTAGGAAGAGTCAGTCTTCTTGTACTTGAGTCGGCATTGTGCCTTTTGCATTTAATTCCGATGCAATTTCTGTGTTTCAACGTCAATAAGAAGGTCAGAGGGATACAGTAAACCTGAAGTGAAGCATCGGAATCTATAACTAGTGTCATAGGAATGGTTCAAAACATAGTCAGTAAGAAGAGTCATTCTTCTTGTACTTAAGTCGGCATTGTGCCTTTACTATTTAATTCCGATGCAATTTGTGTGTTTCATCGTCAATCAGAAGGTCCAAGGGTTGCAGTACACCTGAAGCGAAGCATCGGAATTTATAACTAGTGTCACAGGAGTGGTACAAATCATAGACAGTAAGAGGAGTCAGTCTTCTTGTACTTAAGTCGGCATTGTGCCTTTTGTATTTAATTCCGATGCAATTTCGGTGGTTCTTCGTCAATAAGAAGGTCCAAGGGATACAGTAAACCTGAAGTGAAGCATCGGAAGCTATAACAAGTGTCACAGGATCGGTTCAAAACATAGACAGTATGAAGAGTCGGTCTTCTTGTACTTAAGTCGGCATTGTGCCATTTCAATTTAATTGCGATGCAATTTCTGTGTTTCATCAACAATAAGAAGGTCCGAGGGATACAGTAAACGTGAAGTGAAGCATCGGAGTCCATAACTAGTGTCACAGGAATGGTTCAAATCATAGTCAGTAGGAAGAGTCAGTCTTCTTGTACTTAAGTCCTCATTGCGCATTTTCTATTTAATTCATATGCAATTTCTGTGTTTCATCGTCAATAAGATGGCAGAGGTATACAGTAAACCTGAAGTGAGGCATCGGAATCTCTAACTAGTGTCACAGGAATGGTTCAAAACATAGTCAGAAAAAAGAGTCAGTCTTCTTGTACATAAGTCGGCAATGTGCGTTTTGTATTTCATTCCGATGCAATTTCTGTGTATCATCGTCAATTAGAAGGTCAGAGGGATACAGTAAACCTGAAGTGAGGCATCGGAATCTGTAACTAGTGTCACAGGAATGGTTCAAAACATAGTCAGAAAAAAGAGTCAGTCTTCTTGTACATAAGTCGGCAATGTGCGTTTGGTATTTAATTCCGATGCAATATCTGTGTATCATCGTCAATTAGAAGGTCAGAGGGATACAGTAAACCTGAAGTGAAGCATCGGAACCTATAACTAGTGTCACAGGAATGGTTCAAATCATAGACAGTAAGATGAGTCAGTCTTCTTGTACTTAAGTGAGCATTGAGCATTTTCTATTTAATTCCGATGCAATTTCTGTGTTTCATCGTCAATAAGAAGGTCTGAGGGATACAGTAAACCTGAAGTGAAGCATCGGAATCTATAACTAGTATCACAGGAATGGTTCAAAACATAGACAGTAGGAAGAGTCAGTCTTATTGTACTTGAGTCGGCATTTTGCCTTTTCTATTCAATTCCGATACAATTTCTGTGTTTCATCGTCAATAAGAAGGTCAGAGGGATACAGTAAACCTGAAGTGAAGCATCGGAATCTATAACTAGTATCACAGGAATGGTTCAAAACATAGACAGTAAGAAGAGTCAGTCTTCTTGTACTTGAGTCGGCATTGTGCCCTTTGTATCTAATTCCGATGCAATTTCTGTGTTTCATCGTCAATAAGATGGTCAGAGGGATACAGTAAACCTAAAGTGAAGAATCGGAATCTATAACTAGTGTCACAGGAATGGTTCAAAACCTAGAAAGTAGGAAGAGTCAGTCTTATTGTACTTAAGTCGGCATTTTGCCTTTTCTATTCAATTCCGATACAATTTCTGTGTTTCATCGTCAATAAGAAGGTCAGAGGGATACAGTATATTAGAAGTGGGGCATCGGAATCTATAACTAGCGTCACACGGATGGTTCAAAACATAGACAGTAAGAAGAGTCAGTCTTCTTGTACTTAAGTCGGCATTGTGCCCTTTCTAATTAATTCCGATGCAATTTCCGTGTTTCATCGTCAATAACAAGGTCCAAGGGATAGAATAAACCTGAAGTGAAGCATCGGAATCTATAACTATTTTCACAGGAATGGTTCAAATCTTAGACAGTAAGAAGTGTCAGTCTTCTTGTACTTATGTCGGCAGTGTGCCTGTCGTATTTAATTCCGTTGCAATTTCTGTGTTTCATCGTCAATAAGAATGTCAGAGAGATACAGTAAACCTGAAGTGAAGCATCGGAATCTCTTACTAGTGTCACAGCAATGGTTAAAAACATAGTCAGAAAGAAGAGTCAGTATTCTTGTACTTAAGTCGGCATTGTGCCTTTTGTATTTAATTCCGATGCAATATCTGTGCTTCATCGTCAATAAGAAGGTCCAAGGGATACAGTAAACCTGAAGTGAACCATCTGAATCTGTAACTAGCGTCAGAGGAATGGTTCAAATCATAGACAGTAAGAAGAGTCTGTCTTCTTGTACTTAAGTCGGCATTGTGCCTTTTCTATTTAATTCCGAAGCCATTTCTGTGTTTCATCATCAATAAGAAGGTCAGAGGGATACAGTAAACCTGAAGTGAAGCATCAGAATCTATAACTAGCGTCACAGGAATGGTTTAAAACATGGACAGTCAGAAGAGTCAGACTTCTTGTATTTAAGTCGGCATTTGTGCATTTTGTATTTAATTCCGTGGCAAATTCTGTGTTTCGTCGTCAATAAGAAGGTCCAAGAGATACAGTAAACCTGAAGTGAAGCATCGGAATCTATAACTAGTGTCACAGGAATGGTTCGAAACATAGACAGTAAGAAGAGGCAGTCTTCTTGTACTTAAGTCTGCATTGTGCCCTCTCTATTTAATTCCGATGCAATTTCTGTGTTTCATCGTCAATACGAAGCTCAGAGGGATACAGTAAACCTGAAGTGAAGCATCGGAATCTATAACTAGTGTCACAGGAACGGTTCAAATCATAGACAGTACGAAGAGTCAGTCTTCTTGTACTTGAGTCGGCATTGTGCCTTTTGCATTTAATTCCGATGCAATTTCTGTGTTTCAACGTCAATAAGAAGGTCAGAGGGATACAGTAAACCTGAAGTCAAGCATCGGAATCTATAACTAGTGTCACAGGAATGGTTCGAAACATAGACAGTGGGAAGAGTCAGTCTTCTTGTACTTAAGTCGGCATTGTGATTTTTGTACTTAATTCCGATGCAATTTCTGTGTTTCATCGTCTATACGAAGGTCCAAGGGATACAGTAAAACTGATGTGAGGCATCGGAATCTATAACTAGTGCCATAGGAATGGTTCAAAACATAGTCAGTAAGAAGAGTCATTCTTCTTGTACTTAAGTCGGCATTGTGCCTTTACTATTTAATTCCGATGCAATTTGTGTGTTTCATCGCCAATCAGAAGGTCCAAGGGTTGCAGTACACCTGAAGCGAAGCATCGGAATTTATAACTAGTGTCACAGGAGTGGTACAAATCATAGACAGTAAGAGGAGTCAGTCTTCTTGTACTTAAGTCGGCATTGTGCCTTTTGTATTTAATTCCGATGCAATTTCGGTGGTTCTTCGTCAATAAGAAGGTCCAAGGGATACAGTAAACCTGAAGTGAAGCATCGGAAGCTATAACAAGTGTCACAGGATCGGTTCAAAACATAGACAGTATGAAGAGTCGGTCTTCTTGTACTTAAGTCGGCATTGTGCCATTTCAATTTAATTGCGATGCAATTTCTGTGTTTCATCATCAATAAGAAGGTCCGAGGGATACAGTAAACGTGAAGTGAAGCATCGGAGTCCATAACTAGTGTCACAGGAATGGTTCAAATCATAGTCAGTAGGAAGAGTCAGTCTTCTTGTACTTAAGTCCTCATTGCGCATTTTCTATTTAATTCAGATGCAATTTCTGTGTTTCATCGTCAATAAGATGGTAGAGGTATACAGTAAACCTGAAGTGAGGCATCGGAATCTCTAACTAGTGTCACAGGAATGGTTCAAAACATAGTCAGAAAAAAGAGTCAGTCTTCTTGTACATAAGTCGGCAATGTGCGTTTTGTATTTCATTCCGATGCAATTTCTGAGTATCATCGTCAATTAGAAGGTCAGAGGGATACAGTAAACCTGAAGTGAGGCATCGGAATCTATAACTAGTGTCACAGGAATGGTTCAAAACATAGTCAGAAAAAAGAGTCAGTCTTCTTGTACATAAGTCGGCAATGTGCGTTTTGTATTTAATTCCGATGCAATTTCTGTGTATCATCGTCAATTAGAAGGCCAGAGGGATACAGTAAACCTGACGTGAAGCATCAGAATCCATAACTAGTGTCACAGGATTGGTCCAAAACATAGACAGTAAGAAGAGTCACTCTACTCGTAGTTAAGTCGGCATTGTGCCTTTTGTATTTAATTCCGATGTAATTTCTGTGTTTCAACGTCAATAAGAAGGTCCAATGGATGCAGTACACCTGAAGTGAAGCATCGGAACCTATAACTAGTGTCACAGGAATGGTTCAAATCATAGACAGTAAGATGAGTCAGTCTTCTTGTACTTAAGTGAGCATTGAGCATTTTCTATTTAATTCCGATGCAATTTCTGTGTTTCATCGTCAATAAGAAGGTCTGAGGGATACAGTAAACCTGAAGTGAAGCATCGGAATCTATAACTAGTATCACAGGAATGGTTCAAAACATAGACAGTAGGAAGAGTCAGTCTTATTGTACTTGAGTCGGCATTTTGCCTTTTCTATTCAATTCCGATACAATTTCTGTGTTTCATCGTCAATAAGAAGGTCAGAGGGATACAGTAAACCGGAAGTGAAGCATCGGAATCTATAACTAGTATCACAGGAATGGTTCAAAACATAGACAGTAAGAAGAGTCAGTCTTCTTGTACTTGAGTCGGCATTGTGCCCTTTGTATCTAATTCCGATGCAATTTCTGTGTTTCATCGTCAATAAGATGGTCAGAGGGATACAGTAAACCTAAAGTGAAGAATCGGAATCTATAACTAGTGTCACAGGAATGGTTCAAAACATAGTCAGAAAGAAGAGGCAGTCTTCTTGTACTTAAGTAGGCATTGTGACTTTTGTATTTAATTCAGATGCAATATCTGTGATTCATCGTCAATAAGAAGGTCAGAGGGATACAGTAAATCTGAAGTGAAGCTTCGGAATCTATAACAAGTGTCACAGGAATGGTTCAAAACATAGTCAGTAAGAAGAGTCAGTCTTCTTGTACTTAAGACGGCATTTGTGCATTTTGTATTTAATTCCGATGCAATTTCTGTGTTTCATCGTCAATAAGAAAGTCAGAGGGATACAGTAAACCTGAAGTGAAGCATCGGAATCTATAACTAGTGTCACAGGAATGATTCAAAACATAGTCAGTAAGAAGAGTCAGTCTTCTTGTATTTAAGTCGGCATTGTGCCCTTTTCAATTTACTTCCGACGCAATTACTGTGTTTCATCGACAATAAGAAGGTCAGAGGGATACAGTAAACGAGAAGTGAAGCATCGGAATCTCTAACTAGTGTCACAGGAATTGTTCAAAACATAGTCAGTAAGAAGAGTGAGTCTTCTTGTACTTAAGTCGGCATTGTGCCTTTTGTATTTAATTCCGATGCAATATCTGTGTTTCATCGTCAATAAGAAGGTCCAAGGGATACAGTAAACCTGAAGTGAAGCATCGAAATCTGTAACTAGCGTCACAGGAATGGTTCAAATCTTAGAAAGTAAGAAGAATCGGTCTTCTTGTACTTAAGTCGGCATTGTGCCTTTTCTATTTAATTTCGATGCAATTTCTGTTTTTCATCGTCAATAAGAAGGTCCCAGGGATATAGTAAACCTGAAGTGAGGCATCGAAATCTATAACTAGTGTCCCAGGATTGGTTCAAAACATAGACAGTAAGAAGAGTGAGTCTACTTGTAGTTAAGTCGGCATTGTGCCTTTTGTATTTATTTCCGATGTAATTTCTATGTTTCATCGTCAATACGAAGGTCCAAGGGATACAGTACACCTGAAGTGAAGCATCGGAACCTATAACTAGTGTCACAGGAATGGTTCAAATCATAGACAGTAAGATGAGTCAGTCTTCTTGTACTTAAGTGAGCATTGAGCATTTTCTATTTAATTCCGATGCAATTTCTGTGTTTCATCGTCAATAAGAAGGTCTGAGGGATACAGTAAACCTGAAGTGAAGCATCGCAATCCATAACTAGTATCACAGGAATGGTTCAAAACATAGACAGTAGGAAGAGTCAGTCTTATTGTACTTGAGTCGGCATTTTGCCTTTTCTATTCAATTCCGATACAATTTCTGTGTTTCATCGTCAATAAGAAGGTCAGAGGGATACAGTAAACCGGAAGTGAAGCATCGGAATCTATAACTAGTATCACAGGAATGGTTCAAAACATAGACAGTAAGAAGAGTCAGTCTTCTTGTACTTGAGTCGGAATTGTGCCCTTTGTATCTAATTCCGATGCAATTTCTGTGTTTCATCGTCAATAAGATGGTCAGAGGGATACAGTAAACCTAAAGTGAAGAATCGGAATCTATAACTAGTGTCACAGGAATGGTTCAAAACATAGAAAGTAGGAAGAGTCAGTCTTCTTGTACTTAAGTCGGCATTTTGCCTTTTCTATTCAATTCCGATACAATTTCTGTGTTTCATCGTCAATAAGAAGGTCAGAGGGATACAGTATATTAGAAGTGGGGCATCGGAATCTATAACTAGCGTCATAGGGATGGTTCAAAACATAGACAGTAAGAAGAGTCAGTCTTCTTGTACTTAAGTCGGCATTGTGCCATTTCTAATTAATTCCGATGCAATTTCCGTGTTTCATCGTCAATAACAAGGTCCAAGGGATAGAATAAACCTGAAGTGAAGCATCGGAATCTATAACTATTTTCACAGGAATGGTTCAAATCTTAGACAGTAAGAAGTGTCAGTCTTCTTGTACTTATGTCGGCAGTGTGCCTGTCGTATTTAATTCCGTTGCAATTTCTGTGTTTCATCGTCAATAAGAATGTCAGAGAGATACAGTAAACCTGAAGTGAAGCATCGGAATCTGTTACTAGTGTCACAGCAATGGTTAAAAACATAGTCAGAAAGAAGAGTCAGTATTCTTGTACTTAAGTCGGCATTGTGCCTTTTGTATTTAATTCCGATGCAATATCTGTGCTTCATCGTCAATAAGAAGGTCCAAGGGATACAGTAAACCTGAAGTGAACCATCTGAATCTGTAACTAGCGTCAGAGGAATGGTTCAAATCATAGACAGTAAGAAGAGTCTGTCTTCTTGTACTTAAGTCGGCATTGTGCCTTTTCTATTTAATTCCGAAACCATTTCTGTGTTTCATCATCAATAAGAAGGTCAGAGGGATACAGTAAACCTGAAGTGAAGCATCAGAATCTATAACTAGCGTCACAGGAATGGTTTAAAACATGGACAGTCAGAAGAGTCAGACTTCTTGTATTTAAGTCGGCATTTGTGCATTTTGTATTTAATTCCGTGGCAAATTCTGTGTTTCGTCGTCAATAAGAAGGTCCAAGAGATACAGTAAACCTGAAGTGAAGCATCGGAATCTATAACTAGTGTCACAGGAATGGTTCGAAACATAGACAGTAAGAAGAGGCAGTCTTCTTGTACTTAAGTCAGCATTGTGCCCTCTCTATTTAATTCCGATGCAATTTCTGTGTTTCATCGTCAATACGAAGCTCAGAGGGATACAGTAAACCTGAAGTGAAGCATCGGAATCTATAACTAGTGTCACAGGAACGGTTCAAATCATAGACAGTAGGAAGAGTCAGTCTTCTTGTACTTGAGTCGGCATTGTGCCTTTTGCATTTAATTCCGATGCAATTTCTGTGTTTCAACGTCAATAAGAAGGTCAGAGGGATACAGTAAACCTGAAGTGAAGCATCGGAATCTATGACTAGTGTCACAGGAATGGTTCGAAACATAGACAGTGGGAAGAGTCAGTCTTCTTGTACTTAAGTCGGCATTGTGATTTTTGTACTTAATTCCGATGCAATTTCTGTGTTTCATCGTCTATACGAAGGTCCAAGGGATACAGTAAAACTGAAGTGAAGCATCGGAATCTATAACTAGTGTCACAGGAACGGTTCAAATCATAGACAGTAGGAAGAGTCAGTCTTCTTGTACTTGAGTCGGCATTGTGCCTTTTGCATTTAATTCCGATGCAATTTCTGTGTTTCAACGTCAATAAGAAGGTCAGAGGGATACAGTAAACCTGAAGTGAAGCATCGGAATCTATAACTAGTGTCATAGGAATGGTTCAAAACATAGTCAGTAAGAAGAGTCATTCTTCTTGTACTTAAGTCGGCATTGTGCCTTTACTATTTAATTCCGATGCAATTTGTGTGTTTCATCGTCAATCAGAAGGTCCAAGGGTTGCAGTACACCTGAAGCGAAGCATCGGAATTTATAACTAGTGTCACAGGAGTGGTACAAATCATAGACAGTAAGAGGAGTCAGTCTTCTTGTACTTAAGTCGGCATTGTGCCTTTTGTATTTAATTCCGATGCAATTTCGGTGGTTCTTCGTCAATAAGAAGGTCCAAGGGATACAGTAAACCTGAAGTGAAGCATCGGAAGCTATAACAAGTGTCACAGGATCGGTTCAAAACATAGACAGTATGAAGAGTCGGTCTTCTTGTACTTAAGTCGGCATTGTGCCATTTCAATTTAATTGCGATGCAATTTCTGTGTTTCATCAACAATAAGAAGGTCCGAGGGATACAGTAAACGTGAAGTGAAGCATCGGAGTCCATAACTAGTGTCACAGGAATGGTTCAAATCATAGTCAGTAGGAAGAGTCAGTCTTCTTGTACTTAAGTCCTCATTGCGCATTTTCTATTTAATTCAGATGCAATTTCTGTGTTTCATCGTCAATAAGATGGCAGAGGTATACAGTAAACCTGAAGTGAGGCATCGGAATCTCTAACTAGTGTCACAGGAATGGTTCAAAACATAGTCAGAAAAAAGAGTCAGTCTTCTTGTACATAAGTCGGCAATGTGCGTTTTGTATTTCATTCCGATGCAATTTCTGTGTATCATCGTCAATTAGAAGGTCAGAGGGATACAGTAAACCTGAAGTGAGGCATCGGAATCTATAACTAGTGTCACAGGAATGGTTCAAAACATAGTCAGAAAAAAGAGTCAGTCTTCTTGTACATAAGTCGGCAATGTGCGTTTGGTATTTAATTCCGATGCAATTTCTGTGTATCATCGTCAATTAGAAGGTCAGAGGGATACAGTAAACCTGACGTGAAGCATCAGAATCCATAACTAGTGTCACAGGATTGGTCCAAAACATAGACAGTAAGAAGAGTCAGTCTACTCGTAGTTAAGTCGGCATTGTGCCTTTTGTATTTAATTCCGATGTAATTTCTGTGTTTCAACGTCAATAAGAAGGTCCAATGGATGCAGTACACCTGAAGTGAAGCATCGGAACCTATAACTAGTGTCACAGGAATGGTTCAAATCATAGACAGTAAGATGAGTCAGTCTTCTTGTACTTAAGTGAGCATTGAGCATTTTCTATTTAATTCCGATGCAATTTCTGTGTTTCATCGTCAATAAGAAGGTCTGAGGGATACAGTAAACCTGAAGTGAAGCATCGGAATCTATAACTAGTATCACAGGGATGGTTCAAAACATAGACAGTAGGAAGAGTCAGTCTTATTGTACTTGAGTCGGCATTTTGCCTTTTCTATTCAATTCCGATACAATTTCTGTGTTTCATCGTCAATAAGAAGGTCAGAGGGATACAGTAAACCTGAAGTGAAGCATCGGAATCTATAACTAGTATCACAGGAATGGTTCAAAACATAGACAGTAAGAAGAGTCAGTCTTCTTGTACTTGAGTCGGCATTGTGCCCTTTGTATCTAATTCCGATGCAATTTCTGTGTTTCATCGTCAATAAGATGGTCAGAGGGATACAGTAAACCTAAAGTGAAGAATCGGAATCTATAACTAGTGTCACAGGAATGGTTCAAAACATAGAAAGTAGGAAGAGTCAGTCTTATTGTACTTAAGTCGGCATTTTGCCTTTTCTATTCAATTCCGATACAATTTCTGTGTTTCATCGTCAATAAGAAGGTCAGAGGGATACAGTATATTGGAAGTGGGGCATCGGAATCTATAACTAGCGTCACAGGGATGGTTCAAAACATAGACAGTAAGAAGAGTCAGTCTTCTTGTACTTAAGTCGGCATTGTGCCCTTTCTAATTAATTCCGATGCAATTTCCGTGTTTCATCGTCAATAACAAGGTCCAAGGGATAGAATAAACCTGAAGTGAGGCATCGGAATCTATAACTATTTTCACAGGAATGGTTCAAATCTTAGACAGTAAGAAGTGTCAGTCTTCTTGTACTTATGTCGGCAGTGTGCCTGTCGTATTTAATTCCGTTGCAATTTCTGTGTTTCATCGTCAATAAGAATGTCAGAGAGATACAGTAAACCTGAAGTGAAGCATCGGAATCTCTTACTAGTGTCACAGCAATGGTTAAAAACATAGTCAGAAAGAAGAGTCAGTATTCTTGTACTTAAGTCGGCATTGTGCCTTTTGTATTTAATTCCGATGCAATATCTGTGCTTCATCGTCAATAAGAAGGTCCAAGGGATACAGTAAACCTGAAGTGAACCATCTGAATCTGTAACTAGCGTCAGAGGAATGGTTCAAATCATAGACAGTAAGAAGAGTCTGTCTTCTTGTACTTAAGTCGGCATTGTGCCTTTTCTATTTAATTCCGAAGCCATTTCTGTGTTTCATCATCAATAAGAAGGTCAGAGGGATACAGTAAACCTGAAGTGAAGCATCAGAATCTATAACTAGCGTCACAGGAATGGTTTAAAACATGGACAGTCAGAAGAGTCAGACTTCTTGTATTTAAGTCGGCATTTGTGCATTTTGTATTTAATTCCGTGGCAAATTCTGTGTTTCGTCGTCAATAAGAAGGTCCAAGAGATACAGTAAACCTGAAGTGAAGCATCGGAATCTATAACTAGTGTCACAGGAATGGTTCGAAACATAGACAGTAAGAAGAGGCAGTCTTCTTGTACTTAAGTCAGCATTGTGCCCTCTCTATTTAATTCCGATGCAATTTCTGTGTTTCATCGTCAATACGAAGCTCAGAGGGATACAGTAAACCTGAAGTGAAGCATCGGAATCTATAACTAGTGTCACAGGAACGGTTCAAATCATAGACAGTACGAAGAGTCAGTCTTCTTGTACTTGAGTCGGCATTGTGCCTTTTGCATTTAATTCCGATGCAATTTCTGTGTTTCAACGTCAATAAGAAGGTCAGAGGGATACAGTAAACCTGAAGTGAAGCATCGGAATCTATAACTAGTGTCACAGGAATGGTTCGAAACATAGACAGTGGGAAGAGTCAGTCTTCTTGTACTTAAGTCGGCATTGTGATTTTTGTACTTAATTCCGATGCAATTTCTGTGTTTCATCGTCTATACGAAGGTCCAAGGGATACAGTAAAACTGATGTGAGGCATCGGAATCTATAACTAGTGCCATAGGAATGGTTCAAAACATAGTCAGTAAGAAGAGTCATTCTTCTTGTACTTAAGTCGGCATTGTGCCTTTACTATTTAATTCCGATGCAATTTGTGTGTTTCATCGTCAATCAGAAGGTCCAAGGGTTGCAGTACACCTGAAGCGAAGCATCGGAATTTATAACTAGTGTCACAGGAGTGGTACAAATCATAGACAGTAAGAGGAGTCAGTCTTCTTGTACTTAAGTCGGCATTGTGCCTTTTGTATTTAATTCCGATGCAATTTCGGTGGTTCTTCGTCAATAAGAAGGTCCAAGGGATACAGTAAACCTGAAGTGAAGCATCGGAAGCTATAACAAGTGTCACAGGATCGGTTCAAAACATAGACAGTATGAAGAGTCGGTCTTCTTGTACTTAAGTCGGCATTGTGCCATTTCAATTTAATTGCGATGCAATTTCTGTGTTTCATCAACAATAAGAAGGTCCGAGGGATACAGTAAACGTGAAGTGAAGCATCGGAGTCCATAACAAGTGTCACAGGAATGGTTCAAATCATAGTCAGTAGGAAGAGTCAGTCTTCTTGTACTTAAGTCCTCATTGCGCATTTTCTATTTAATTCAGATGCAATTTCTGTGTTTCATCGTCAATAAGATGGTAGAGGTATACAGTAAACCTGAAGTGAGGCATCGGAATCTCTAACTAGTGTCACAGGAATGGTTCAAAACATAGTCAGAAAAAAGAGTCAGTCTTCTTGTACATAAGTCGGCAATGTGCGTTTTGTATTTCATTCCGATGCAATTTCTGTGTATCATCGTCAATTACAAGGTCAGAGGGATACAGTAAACCTGAAGTGAGGCATCGGAATCTATAACTAGTGTCACAGGAATGGTTCAAAACATAGTCAGAAAAAAGAGTCAGTCTTCTTGTACATAAGTCGGCAATGTGCGTTTTGTATTTAATTCCGATGCAATTTCTGTGTATCATCGTCAATTAGAAGGCCAGAGGGATACAGTAAACCTGACGTGAAGCATCAGAATCCATAACTAGTGTCACAGGATTGGTCCAAAACATAGACAGTAAGAAGAGTCAGTCTACTCGTAGTTAAGTCGGCATTGTGCCTTTTGTATTTAATTCCGATGTAATTTCTGTGTTTCAACGTCAATAAGAAGGTCCAATGGATGCAGTACACCTGAAGTGAAGCATCGGAACCTATAACTAGTGTCACAGGAATGGTTCAAATCATAGACAGTAAGATGAGTCAGTCTTCTTGTACTTAAGTGAGCATTGAGCATTTTCTATTTAATTCCGATGCAATTTCTGTGTTTCATCGTCAATAAGAAGGTCTGAGGGATACAGTAAACCTGAAGTGAAGCATCGGAATCTATAACTAGTATCACAGGAATGGTTCAAAACATAGACAGTAGGAAGAGTCAGTCTTATTGTACTTGAGTCGGCATTTTGCCTTTTCTATTCAATTCCGATACAATTTCTGTGTTTCATCGTCAATAAGAAGGTCAGAGGGATACAGTAAACCGGAAGTGAAGCATCGGAATCTATAACTAGTATCACAGGAATGGTTCAAAACATAGACAGTAAGAAGAGTCAGTCTTCTTGTACTTGAGTCGGCATTGTGCCCTTTGTATCTAATTCCGATGCAATTTCTGTGTTTCATCGTCAATAAGATGGTCAGAGGGATACAGTAAACCTAAAGTGAAGAATCGGAATCTATAACTAGTGTCACAGGAATGGTTCAAAACATAGAAAGTAGGAAGAGTCAGTCTTATTGTACTTAAGTCGGCATTTTGCCTTTTCTATTCAATTCCGATACAATTTCTGTGTTTCATCGTCAATAAGAGGTCAGAGGGATACAGTATATTAGAAGTGGGGCATCGGAATCTATAACTAGCGTCACAGGGATGGTTCAAAACATAGACAGTAAGAAGAGTCAGTCTTCTTGTACTTAAGTCGGCATTGTGCCATTTCTAATTAATTCCGATGCAATTTCCGTGTTTCATCGTCAATAACAAGGTCCAAGGGATAGAATAAACCTGAAGTGAAGCATCGGAATCTATAACTATTTTCACAGGAATGGTTCAAATCTTAGACAGTAAGAAGTGTCAGTCTTCTTGTACTTATGTCGGCAGTGTGCCTGTCGTATTTAATTCCGTTGCAATTTCTGTGTTTCATCGTCAATAAGAATGTCAGAGAGATACAGTAAACCTGAAGTGAAGCATCGGAATCTCTTACTAGTGTCACAGCAATGGTTAAAAACATAGTCAGAAAGAAGAGTCAGTATTCTTGTACTTAAGTCGGCATTGTGCCTTTTGTATTTAATTCCGATGCAATATCTGTGCTTCATCGTCAATAAGAAGGTCCAAGGGATACAGTAAACCTGAAGTGAACCATCTGAATCTGTAACTAGCGTCAGAGAAATGGTTCAAATCATAGACAGTAAGAAGAGTCTGTCTTCTTGTACTTAAGTCGGCATTGTGCCTTTTCTATTTAATTCCGAAGCCATTTCTGTGTTTCATCATCAATAAGAAGGTCAGAGGGATACAGTAAACCTGAAGTGAAGCATCAGAATCAATAACTAGCGTCACAGGAATGGTTTAAAACATGGACAGTCAGAATAGTCAGACTTCTAGTATTTAAGTCGGCATTTGTGCATTTTGTATTTAATTCCGTGGCAATTTCTGTGTTTCGTCGTCAATAAGAAGGTCCAAGAGATACAGTAAACCTGAAGTGAAGCATCGGAATCTATAACTAGTGTCACAGGAATGGTTCGAAACATAGACAGTAAGAAGAGGCAGTCTTCTTGTACTTAAGTCAGCATTGTGCCCTCTCTATTTAATTCCGATGCAATTTCTGTGTTTCATCGTCAATACGAAGGTCAGAGGGATACAGTAAACCTGAAGTGAAGCATCGGAATCTATAACTAGTGTCACAGGAATGGTTCGAAACATAGACAGTGGGAAGAGTCAGTCTTCTTGTACTTAAGTCGGCATTGTGATTTTTGTACTAAATTCCGATGCAATTTCTGTGTTTCATCGTCTATACGAAGGTCCAAGGGATACAGTAAAACTGATGTGAGGCATCGGAATCTATAACTAGTGTCATAGGAATGGTTCAAAACATAGTCAGTAAGAAGAGTCATTCTTCTTGTACTTAAGTCGGCATTGTGATTTTACTATTTAATTCCGATGCAATTTGTGTGTTTCATCGTCAATCAGAAGGTCCAAAGGTTGCAGTACACCTGAAGCGAAGCATCGGAATTTATAACTAGTGTCACAGGAGTGGTACAAATCACAGACAGTAAGAGGAGTCAGTCTTCTTGTACTTGAGTCGGCATTGTGCCTTTTGTATTTAATTCCGATGCAATTTCGGTGGTTCTTCGTCAATAAGAAGGTCCAAGGGATACAGTAAACCTGAAGTGAAGCATCTGAAGCTATAACAAGTGTCACAGGATCGGTTCAAAACATAGACAGTATGAAGAGTCGGTCTTCTTGTACTTAAGTCGGCATTATGCCATTTCAATTTAATTGCGATGCAATTTCTGTGTTTCATCAACAATAAGAAGGTCCGAGGGATACAGTAAACGTGAAGTGAAGCATCGGAGTCCATAACTAGTGTCACAGGAATGGTTCAAATCATAGTCAGTAGGAAGAGTCAGTCTTCTTGTACTTAAGTCCTCATTGCGCATTTTCTATTTAATTCAAATGCAATTTCTGTGTTTCATCGTCAATAAGATGGTAGAGGTATACAGTAAACCTGAAGTGAGGCATCGGAATCTCTAACTAGTGTCACAGGAATGGTTCAAAACATAGTCAGAAAAAAGAGTCAGTCTTCTTGTACATAAGTCGGCAATGTGCGTTTTGTATTTCATTCCGATGCAATTTCTGTGTATCATCGTCAATTAGAAGGTCAGAGGGATACAGTAAACCTGAAGTGAGGCATCGGAATCTATAACTAGTGTCACAGGAATGGTTCAAAACATAGTCAGAAAAAAGAGTCAGTCTTCTTGTACATAAGTCGGCAATGTGCGTTTTGTATTTAATTCCGATGCAATTTCTGTGTATCATCATCAATTAGAAGGTCAGAGGGATACAGTAAACCTGACGTGAAGCATCAGAATCCATAACTAGTGTCACAGGATTGGTCCAAAACATAGACAGTAAGAAGAGTCAGTCTACTCGTAGTTAAGTCGGCATTGTGCCTTTTGTATTTAATTCCCATGTAATTTCTGTGTTTCAACGTCAATAAGAAGGTCCAATGGATGCAGTACACCTGAAGTGAAGCATCGGAATCTATAACTAGTGTCACAGGAATGGTTCAAATCATAAACAGTAAGAAGAGTCAGTCATCATGTACTTAAGTCAGCATTGTGCCCTTTCTATTTAATTCCGATGCAATTTCTGTGTTTCATCGTCAATAAGAAGGTCGGAGGGATACAGTAAACCGGAAGTGAAGCATCGGAATCCATAACTAGCGTCACAGGAACGGTTCAAATCATAGACAGTAGGAAGAGTCATTCTTCTTGTACTTGAGTCGGCATTGTGCCTTTTGCATTTAATTCCGATGCAATTTCTGTGTTTCATCGTCAATAGGGTCAGAGGTATTCAGTAAAACCTGAAGTGAAGCATCGGAGTCTATAACTAGTGTCACAGGAATGGTTCAAATCATAGACAGTAGGAAGAGAGAGACTACATGTACTTAAGTCGGCATTGCGCCTTTTGTATTTAATTCCGATGCAATTTCTGTGTTTCATCGTCAATAAGAAGGTCCAAGGGATACAGTAAACCTGAAGTGAGGCATCGGAATCTATAACTAGTGTCACAGGAGTAGTTCAAAACTTAGTCAGTAAGAAGAGTCGGTCTTCTTGTACTTAAGTCGGCATTGTGCCTTTTCTATTTAATTCCGATTCAATTTCTGTGTTTCATCGTCAATAAGAAGGTCCAAGGGATGCAGTACACCTGAAGTGAAGCATCGGAATCTATAACTAGTGTCACAGGAATGGTTTAAAACATAGACAGTAAGAAGAGTCAGTCTTCTTGTACTTAAGTCCGCATTGTGCCTTTCGTATTTAATTCCGATGCAATTCCGGTGTTTCATCGTCAATAAGAATGTAAAAGGGATACAGTAAACCTGAAGTGAAGCATCGGAAGCTATAACTAGTGTCACAGGATCGGTTCAAAACATAGACAGTATGAAGAGTCAGTCTTCTTGTACTTAAGTCGGCATTGTGCCTTTTCTATTTAATTGCGATGCAATTTCTGTGTTTCATCATCAATAAGAAGGTCAGAGGGACACAGTAAACCTGAAGTGAAGCATCGGAGTCTATAACTAGTGTCACAGGTATGGTTCAAAACATAGTCAGTAGGAAGAGTCAGTCTTCTTGTACTTAAGTCGGCATTGTGCCTTTTCCATTTAATTACGATGCAATTTCTGTGATTCGTCGTCAATAAGGAGGTCCAAGGGATACAGTGAATCTGAATTGAAGCATCGGATTCTATAACTAGTGTCACAGGAATGGTTCAAAACATAGACAGTAAGAAGGGTCAGTCTTCTTGTACTTAAGACGGCATTGTGGCTTTTGTATTTAATTCCGATGCAATTTCTGTGTTTCATCGTCGATAAGAAGGTCCAAGGGATACAGTAAACCTGGAGTGGAGCATCGGAATCTATAACTAGTGTCACAGGAATGGTTCAAAACATAGTCAGAAAGAAGAGGCAGTCTTCTTGTACTTAAGTCGGCATTATGCCTTTTGTATTTAGTTCCGATGCAATATCTGTGAATCATCGTCAATAAGAAGGTCAGAGGGATACAGTAAACCTGAAGTGAAGCATCGGAATCTATAACTAGTGCCACAGGAATGGTTCTAAACATAGTCAGTAGGAAGAGTCAGTCTTCTTGTACTTAAGTCGGCATTTGTGTATTTTGCATTTAATTCCGAAGCAATTTCTGTGTTTCATCGTCAATAAGAAGGTCAGAGGGATACAGTAAACCAGAAGTGAATCATCGGAATCTATAACTAGTGTCACAGGAATGGTTGAAAGCATAATCAGTAAGAAAAGTCAGTCTTCTTGTATTTAAGTCGGCATTTGTGCATTTTGTATTTAATTCCGTTGCAATTTCTGTGTTCCATCGTCAATAAGGAGGTCCAAGAGATACAGTAAACCTGAAGTGAAGCATCGGAATCTATAACTAGAGTCACAGGAATGGTTCGAAACATAGACAGTAAGAAGAGTCAGTCTTCTTGTACTTAAGTCGGCATTGTGCGCTTTTCAGTTTAATTCCGATGCAATTACTGTGTTTCATCGTCAATAAGAAGGTCAGAGGGATACAGTAAACCTGAAGTGAAGCATCGGAATCTATAACTAGTGTCACAGGAATGGTTTAAAACATAGATAGTAGGAAGAGTCAGACTACTAGTACTTAAGTCGGCATTGTGCCTTTTGTATTTATTTCCGATACAATTTCTGTGTTTCATCGTCAATACGAAGGTCCAAGGGATACAGTAAACCTGAAGTGAGGCATCGGAATCTATAACTAGTGTCAGAGGATTGGTTCAAAACATAGACAGTAATTAGAGTCAGTCTACTTGTAGTTAAGTCCGTATTGTGCCTTTTGTATTTAATTCCGATGTAATTCCTCTGTTTCATCGTCAATAAGAAGGTCCAAGGGATACAGTGAATCTGAATTGAAGCATCGGAATCTATAACTAGTGTCACAGGAATGGTTCAAAACATAGACAGTAAGAAGAGTCAGTCTTCCTGTACTTAAGACGGCATTGTGGCTTTTGTATTTAATTCCGATGCAATTTCTGTGTTTCATCGTCGATAAGAAGGTCCAAGGGATACAGTAAATCTGAAGTGAAGCATCGGAATCTATAACTAGTGTCACAGGAATTGTTCAAACATAGACTGTAAGATGAGTCAGTCTTCTTGTACTTAAGCCGGCATTGTGCCTTTTGTATGTAATTCCGATGCCATTTCTGTGTTTCATCGTCAATAAGAATGTCCAAGGGGTACAATAAACCTGCAGGGAAGCGTCGGAATCTATATTTAGTGTCACAGGAATGGTTCAAAACATAGATTGTAAGAAGAATCAGTCTTCTTGTACGTAAGTCGGCATTGTGTATTTTGTATTTAATTCCAATGCAATTTGTGTGTTTGATCGTCAATAAGAATGTCCAAGGGATACAGTAAACCTGAAGTGAAGCATCGGAATCTATATCTAGTGTCACAGGAATGGTTTAAAACATAGACAGTAGGAAGAGTCAGACTACTGTACTTAAAGCGGCATTGTGCCTTTTGAATTTAAGTCCGATGCAATTTCTGTTTTTCATCGTCAATAAGAAGGTCCAAGGGATACAGTAAACCTAAAGTGAAGCATCGGAATCTATAACTAGTGTCACAGGAATAGTTCAAACATAGACAGTAAGAAGAGTCAGTCTTCTTGTACTTAAGTCGGCATTGTGCCTTTCGTATTTAATTCCGATGCAATTTCGGTATTTCATCGTTAATAAGAAGGTCCAAGGGATACAGTAAACCTGAAGTGAAGCATCGGAAGCTATAAATAGTGTCACAGGATCGGTTCAAAACATAGACCGTATGAAGAGTCAGTCTTCTTGTACTTAGGTCGGCATTGTGCCTTTTCTATTTAATTCCGATGCAATTTCTGTGTTCCATCGTCAATAAGAAGGTCAGAGGGATACAGTATACCTGAAGGGAAGCATCGCAATCTATAACTAGTGTCACAGGAATGGTTCAAAACATAGTCAGTGAGAAGAGTCAGTCTTCTTGTACTTAAGTCGGCATTGTGAATTTTGTATTTAATTCCGACGCAATTTCTGTGTTTCATCGTTAATAAGAAGGTCAGAGGTATACAGTAACACTGAAGTGAGGCATCGGAATCTCTAACTAGTGTCACAGGAATGGTTCAAACATAGTCAGTAAGAAGCGTGAGTCTTCTTGTACTTAAGTCGGCATTGTGCCTTTTGGATTTAATTCCGATGCAATATCTGTGTTTCACCGTAAATAAGAAGGTCCAAGGGATACAGTAAACCTGAAGTGAAGCATCGGAATCTATAACTAGTGTCACAGGAATTGTTCAAAACATAGTCTGTTAGAAGAGTCAGTCTTCTTGTACTTAAGTCGGCATTGTGCCTTTTGTATTCAATTCCGATGCCATTTCTGTGTTTCATCGACTATAAGAATGTCCAAGGGATACAGTAAACCTGCAGTGAAGCGTCGGAATCTATATTTAGTGTCACAGGAATGGTTCAAAACATAGACTGTAAGAAGAATCAGTCTTCTTGTACTTAAGTCGGCATTGTGCCTTTTGTATTTAATTCCGATGCAATTGTTGTGTTTCATCGTCAATAAGAAGGTCAGAGGGATACAGTAAACCTGAAGTGAAGCATCGCAATCTATAACTAGTGTCACAGGAATGGTTCAAAACATAGTCAGTAAGAAGAGTCAGTCTTCTTGTACTTAAGTTGGCATTATGCCTTTTCTATTTAATTCCGATGCAATTTCTGTGTTCCATCGTCAATAAGAAGGTCAGAGGGATACAGTATACCTGAAGTGAAGCATCGCAATCTATAACTAGTGTCACAGGAATCGTTCAAAGCATAGTCAGTAAGAAGAGTCAGTCTTCTTGTACTTAACGCGGCATAGTGAATTTTGTATTTAATTCCGACGCAATTTCTGTGTTTCATCGTTAATAAGAAGGTCAGAGGTATACAGTAACCCTGAAGTGAGGCATCGGAATCTCTAACTAGTATCACAGGAATGGTTCAAAGCATAGTGAGTAAGAAGTGTCAGTCTTCTTGTACTTAAGTCGGCATTGTGCCTTTTGTATTTAATTCCGATGCAATATCTGTTTTTCATCGTAAATAAGAAGGTCCAAGGGATACGGTAATCCTGAAGTGAAGCTTCGGAATCTCGAACTAGCGTCACAGGAATGGTTCAAATCATAGACAGTAGGAAGAGTCTGTCTTCTTGTACTTAAGTTGGCATTGTGCATTTTCTATTTAATTCCGATGCAATTTCTGGTTTTCATCGTCGCTAAGAAGGTCAGAGGGATACAGTAAACCTGAAGTGAAGCATCGGAATCTATAACTAGTGTCACAGGAATGGTTTAAAACATAGAGAGTAGGAAGAGTCAGACTACTTGCACTTAAGTGCGCATTGTGCCTATTGTATTTAATTGTGATGCAATTTCTGTGTTTCATCGTCAATAAGAAGGTCCAAGGGATACAGTAAACCTGAAGTGAGGCATCGGAATCTAAAACTAGTGTCACAGGAATGGTTCAAACATAGTCAGAAAAAAGAGTCAGTCTTCTAGTACTTAAGTCGGCATTGTGCGTTTAGTACTTAATTCCGATGCAATTTCCGTGTTTCATCGTCAAGAAGAAGGTCAGAAGGATACAGTATACCTGAAGTGAAGGATCAGAATCCATAACTAGTGTCACAGGATTGGTTCAAATCATAAACAAAAAGAAGAGTGAGTCTTCTTATACTTAAGTCAGCATTGTGCCCTTTCTATGTCATTCCGATGCAATTTCTGTGTTTCATCGTCAATAAGAAGGTCACAGGGATACGGTACACCTGAAGTGAAGACTCGGAATCTATAACTAGTGTCACAGGAATGGTTCAAATCATAAACAGTAGGAAGAGTCAGTCTTCTTGTACTTGAGTCGGCATTGTGCCTTTTGCATTTAGTTCAGATGCAATTTCTGTGTTTCATCGTCAATAAGAAGGTCAGAGGGATACAGTAAACCTGAAATGAAGCATCGGAATCTATAACTAGTGTCACAGGATCGTTTCAAAACATAGACAGTATGAAGAGTCAGTCTTCTTGTACTTAAGTCGGCATCGTGCCTTTTCTATTTAATTCCGATGCAATTTCTGTGTTCCATCGTCAATACGAAGGTCAGAGGGATACAGTATACCTGAAGTGAAGCATCGCAATCTATAACTAGTGTCACAGGAATGGTTCAAAACATAGTCAGTAAGAAGAGTCAGTCTTCTTGTACTTAAGTCGGCATTGTGAATTTTGTATTTAATTCCGACGCAATTTCTGTGTTTCATCGTTAATAAGGAGGTCAGAGTTATACAGTAACCCTGAAGTGAGGCATCGGAATCTCTAACTAGTGTCACAGGAATGGTTCAAAACATAGTCAGTAAGAAGAGTGAGTCTTCTTGTACTTCAGTCGGCATTGTGCCTTTTGTATGTAATTCCTATGCCATTTCTGTGTTTCATCGTTAATAAGAATGTCCAAGGGATACAGTAAACCTGCAATGAAGCGTCGGAATCTATATTTAGTGTCACAGGAATGGTTCAAACATAGACTGTAAGAAGAATCAGTCTTATTATACTTAAGTCGGCATTGTGCATTTTGTATTTAATTCCGATGCAATTGTTGTGTTTCATCGTCAATAAGAAGGTCAGAGGGATACAGTAAACCTGAAGTGAAGCATCGGAATCTATAACTAGTGTCACAGGAATGGTTTAAAACATAGACAGTAGCAAGAGTCAGAATACTTGTACTTAATGCGGCATTGTGCCTTTCGTATTTAATTCCGATGCAATTTCGGTATTTCATCGTCAATAAGAAGGTCCAAGGGATACAGTAAACCTGAAGTGAAGCATCGGAAGCTATAACTAGTGTCACAGGATCGGTTCAAAACATAGACAGTATGAAGAGTCAGTCTTCTTGTACTTAAGTCGGCATTGTGCCTTTTCTATTTAATTCCGATGCAATTTCTGTATTCCATCGTCAATAAGAAGGTCCGAGGGATACAGTATACCTGAAGTGAAGCATCGCAATCCATAACTAGTGTCACAGGAATGGTTCAAAGCATAGTCAGTAAGAAGAGTCAGTCTTCTTGTACTTATGTCGGCATTGTGAATTTTGTATTTAATTCCGACGCAATTTCTGTGTTACAACGTTAATAAGAAGGTCAGAGGTATACAGTAACCCTGAAGTGAGGCATCGGAATCTCTAACTAGTGTCACAGGAATGGTTCAAAACATAGTCAGTAAGAAGAGTGAGTCTTCTTGTACTTAAGTCGGCATTGTGCCTTTTGGATTTAATTTAGATGCAATATCTGTGTTTCATCGTAAATAAGAATGTCCAAGGGATACAGTAATCCTGAAGTGAAGCTTCGGAATCTGTAACTAGCGTCACAGGAATGGTTCAAATCATAGACAGTAAGAAGAATCTGTCTTCTTGTACTTAAGTCGGCATTGTGCCTTCTCTATTTAATTCCGGTGCAATTTCTGGTTTTCATCGTCGCTAAGAAGGTCAGAGGGATACAGTAGACCTGATGTGAAGCATCGGAATCTATAACTAGTGTCACAGGAATGGTTTAAAACATAGACAGTAGGAAGAGTCAGACTACTTGCACTTATGTCGGCATTGTGCCTATTGTATTTAATTCCGATGCAATTTCTGTGTTTCATCGTCAATAAGAAGGTCCAAGGATTACAGTAAACCTGAAATGAGGCATCGGAATCTATAACTAGTGTCACAGGAATGGTTCAAAACATAGACAGTAAGAAGAGTCAGTCTTCTTGTACTTCAGACGGCATTGTGGCTAATGTGTTTTAATTCCGATGCAATCTCAGGTTTCATCGTCGATAAGATGGTCCAAGGGATACAGTAAGCCTGAAGTGAAGCATCGGAATCTATAACTAGTGTCACAGGAATTGTTCAAAACATAGACTGTAAGAAGAGTCAGTCTTCTTGTACTTAAGTCGGCATTGTGCATTTTGTATTTAATTCCGATGCCATTTCTGTGTTTCATCGACAATAAGAATGTCCAAGGGATACAGTAAACCTGCAGTGAAGCGTCGGAATCTATATTTAGTGTCGCAGGAATGGTTCAAAACATAGACTGTAAGAAGAATCAGTCTTCTTGTACTTAAGTCGGCATTGTGCCTTTTGTACTTAATTCCGATGCAATTATTGTGTTTCATCGTCAATAAGAAGGTCAGAGGGATACAGTTAACCTGAAATGAAGCATCGGAATCTATAACTAGTGTCACAGGAATGGTTTAAAACATAGACAGTAGGAAGAGTCAGACTACTTGTACTTAAAGCGGCGTTGTGCCTTTTGTATTTAATTCCGAATCAATTTCTGTTTTTCATCGTCAATAAGAAGGTCCAAGGGATACAGTAAACCTAAAGTGAAGCATCGGAATCTATAACTAGTGTCACAGGAATAGTTCAAACATAGACAGTAAGAAGAGTCAGTCTTCTTGTACGTAAGTCGGCATTGTGCCTTTCGTATTTAATTCCGATGCAATTTCGGTGTTTCATCGTCAATAAGAAGGTCCAAGGGATACAGTAAACCTGAAGTGAAGCATCGGAAGCTATAACTAGTGTCACAGGATCGGTTCAAAACATAGACAGATTGAAGAGTCAGTCTTCTTGTATTTAAGACGGCATTGTGCCTTTTCTATTTAATTCCGATGCAATTTCTGTGTTCCATCGTCAATAAGAACGTCACAGGGATACAGTATACCTGAAGTGAAGCATCGCAATCTATAACTAGTGTCACAGGAATGGTTCAAAACATAGTCAGTAAGAAGAGTCAGTCTTCTTGTACTTAAGGCGGCATTGTCAATTTTGTATTTAATTCCGACGCAATTTGTGTGTTTCATCGTTAATAAGAAGGTCAGAGGTATACAGTAACCCTGAGTGAGGCATCGGAATCTCTAACTAGTATCACAGGAATGGTTCAAAACATAGTCAGTAAGAAGAGTGAGTCTTCTTGTACTTAAGTCGGCATTGTGCCTTTTGTATCTAATTCCGATGCAATATCTGTGTTTCATCGTAAATAAGAAGGTCCAAGGGATACTGTAATCCTGAAGTGAAGCATCGGAATCTGTAACTAGCGTCACAGGAGTGGTTCAAACATAGTCAGAAAAAAGAGTCAGTCTTCTTGTACTTAAGTCGGCATTGTGCCAATTGCATTTAATTCCGATGCAATTTCTGTGTTTCATCTTCAATAAGAAGGTCAGAGGGATACAGTAAAGCCGAAGTGAAACATCGGAATCTATAACTAGTGTCACAGGACTGGTTAAAAACATAGACAGTAGGAAGAGTCAGTCTTCTTGTACTTAAGTCGGCATTGTGCCTTTTGTATTTAATTCCGATCCAATATCTGTGTTTCATCGTGAATAAGAAGGTCAGATGGATACAGTAAACCTGAAATGAAGCATCGGAATCTATAACTAGTGTCACAGGATCGGTTCAAAACATAGACAGTATGAAGAGTCAGTCTTCTTGTACTTAAGTCGGCATTGTGCCTTTTCTATTTAATTCCGATGCAATTTCTGTGTTCCATCGTCAATAAGAAGGTCAGAGGGATACAGTAAACCTGAAGTGAAGCATCGGAATCTATAACTAGTGTCACAGGAATGGTTTAAACATAGACAGTAGGAAGAGTCAGACGACTTGTACTTAAAGCGGCATTGTGCCTTTTGAATTTAAGTCCGATGCAATTTCTGTTTTCTATCGTCAATAAGAAGGTCCAAGGGATACAGTAAACCTGAAGCGAAGCATCGGAATCTATAACTAGTGTCACAGGAATTGTTCAAAGCATAGTCAGTAAGAAGAGTCAGTCCTCTTGTACTTAAGTCGGCATTGTGAATTTTGTATTTAATTCCGACGCAATTTCTGTGTTTCATCGTTAATAAGAAGGTCAGAGGTATACAGTAACGCAGAAGTGAGGCATCGGAATCTCTAACTAGTGTCACAGGAATGGTTCAAAACATAGTCAGTAAGAAGAGTGAGTCTTCTTGTACTTAAGTCGGCATTGTGCCTTTTGGATTTAATTCAGATGCAATATCTGTGTTTCATCGTAAATAAGAAGGTCCAAGGGATACAGTAATCCTGAAGTGAAGCTTCGGAATCTGTAACTAGCGTCACAGGAATGGTTCAAATCATAGACAGTAAGAAGAAGCTGTCTTCTTGTACTTAAGTCGGCATTGTGCCTTCTCTATTTAATTCCGATGCAATTTCTGTGTTTCATCGTCAATAAGAAGGTCACAGGGATACAGTACACCTGAAGTGAAGCATCGGAATCTATAACTAGTGTCACAGGAATGGTTCAAATCATAGACAGTTTGAAGAGTCAACCTACTTGCACTTAAGTCGGCATTGTGCCTATTGTATTTAATTCCGATGCAATTTCTGTGTTTCATCGTCAATAAGAAGGTCCAAGGGATACAGTAAACCTGAAGTGAGGCATCGGAATCTAAAACAAGTGTCACAGGAATGGTTCAAACATAGTCAGAAAAAAGAGTCAGTCTTCTTGTACTTAAATCGGCATTGTGCCATTTGCATTTAATTCCGATGCAATTTCTGTGTTTCATCGTCAATAAGAAGGTCAGAGGGATACAGTAAACCCGAAGTGAAACATCGGAATCTATAACTAGTTCACAGGACTGGTTAAAAACATAGACAGTAGGAAGAGTCAGTCTTGTTGTACTTAAGTCGGCATTGTGCCTTTTGTATTTAATTCCGATCCAATATCTGTGTTTCATCGTCAATAAGAAGGTCAGATGGATACAGTAAACCTGAAATGAAGCATCGGAATCTATAACTAGTGTCACAGGATCGGTTCAAAACATAGACAGTATAAAGAGTCAGTCTTCTTGTACTTAAGTCGGCATTGTGCCTTTTCAATTTAATTCCGATGCAATTTCTGTGTTCCATCGTCAATAAGAAGGTCAGAGGGATACAGTATACCTGAAGTGAAGCATCGCAATCTATAACTAGTGTCACAGGAGTGGTTCAAAACATAGTCAGTAAGAAGAGTCAGTCATCTTGTACTTAAGTCGGCATTGTGAATTTTGTATTTCATTCCGACGCAATTTCTGTGTTTCATCGTTAATAAGAAGGTCAGAGGTATACAGTAACCCTGAAGTGAGGCATCGGAATCTCTAACTAGTGTCACAGGAATGGTTCAAAACATAGTCAGTAAGAAGAGTGAGTCTTCTTGTACTTAAGTCGGCATTGTGCCTTTTGGATTTAATTCCGATGCAATATCTGTGTTTCATCGTAAATAAGAAGGTCCAAGGGATACAGTAATCCTGAAGTGAAGCTTCGGAATCTGTAACTAGCGTCACACCAACGGTTCAAATCATAGAAATTAAGAAGAATCTGTCTTCTTGTACTTAAGTCGTCATTGTGCCTTTTCTATTTAATTCCGATGCAATTTCTGGTTTTCATCGTTGCTAAGAAGGTCAGAGGGATACAGTAAACCTGAAGTGAAGCATCGGAATCTATAACTAGTGCCACAGGAATGGTTTAAAACATAGACAGTAGGAAGAGTCAGACTACTTGCACTTAAGTCGGCATTGTGCCTATTGTATTTAATTCCGAAGCAATTTCTGTGTTTCATCGTCAATACGAAGGTCCAAGGGATACAGTAAACCTGAAGTGAGGCATCGGAATCTATAACTAGTGTCACAGGAATGGTTCAAAACATAGACAGTAAAAAGAGTCAGTCTTCTTGTACTTCAGACGGCATTGTTGCTTTTGTATTCAATTCCGATGCAATTTCTGTGTTTCGTCGTCGATAAGAAGGTCCAAGGGATACAGTAAACCTGAAGTGAAGCATCGCAATCTATAACTAGTGTCACAGGAATTGTTCAAAACATAGGCTGTAAGAAGAGTCAGTCTTCTTGTACTTAAGTCGGCATTGTGCCTTTTGTATTTAATTCCGATGCCATTTCTGTGTTTCATCGTCAATAAGAAGGTCCAAGGGATACAGTAAACCTGAAGTGAAGCATCGGAAGTTATAACTAGTGCCACAGGATCGGTTCAAAACATAGACAGTATGAAGAGTCAGTCTTCTTGCACTTAAGTCGGCATAGTGGCTTTTCTATTTAATTCCGATGCAATTTCTGTATTCCATCGTCAATAAGAAGGTCAGAGGGATACAGTATACCTGAAGTGAAGCATCGCAATCTATAACTAGTGTCACAGGAATGTTTCCAGACATAGTCAGTAAGAAGAGTCAGTCTTCTTGTGCTTAAGGCGGCATTGTGAATTTTGTGTTTAATTCCGACGCAATTTCCGTGTTTCATCGTTAATAATCAGGTCAGAGGTATACAGTAACCCTGAAGTGAGGCATCGGAATCTCTAACTAGTGTCACAGGAATGGTTCAAAAGCATAGTCAGTAAGAAGAGTGAGTCTTCTTGTACTTAAGTTGGCATTGTGCCTTTTGTATCTAATTCCGATGTAATATCTGTGTTTCATCGTAAATAAGAAGGTCCATGGGATACAGTAATCCTGAAGTGAACCTTCGAAATCTGTAACTAGCGTCAGAGGAATGGTTCAAATCATAGACAGTAAGAAGAATCTGTCTTTTTGTACTTAAGTCGGCATTGTGCCTTTTCTATTTAATTCCGATGCAATTTCTGGTTTTAGTCGTCGCTAAGAAGGTCACAGGGATACAGTAAACCTGAAGTGAAGCATCGGAATCTATAACTAGTGTCACAGGAATGGTATAAAACATAGACAGTAGGAAGGGTCAGACTAGTTGCACTTAAGTCGGCATTGTGCCTATTGTATTTAATTCCGATGCAATTTCTGTGTTTCATCGTCAATAAGTAGGTCCAAGGGATACAGTAAACCTGAAGTGAGGCATCGGAATCTAAAACTAGTGTCACAGGAATGGTTCGAACATAGTCAGAAAAAGGATCAGTCTTCTTGTACTTAAGTCGGCATTGTGCCTTTAGTACTTAATTCCGATGCAATATCCGTGTTTCATCGTCAAGAAGAAGGTCAGAAGGATTCAGTATATCTGAAGTGAAGGATCAGAATCCATAACATGTGTCACAGGATTGGTTCAAATCTTAAACAGTAAGAAGAGTCAGTCTTCTTGTACTTAAGACAGCATTGTGCCCTTTCTATTTCATTCCGATGCAATTTCTGTGTTTCATCGTCAATAAGAAGGTCACAGGGATGCAGTACACCTGAAGTGAAGCATCGGAATCTATAACTAGTGTCACAGGAATGGTTCAAATCATAGACAGTTTGAAGAGTCAACCTACTTGCACTTAAGTCGGCATTGTGCCTATTGTATTTAATTCCGATGCAATTTCTGTGTTTCATCGTCAATAAGAAGGTCCAAGGGATACAGTAAACCTGAAGTGAGGCATCGGAATCGATAACTAGTGTCACAGGAATGGTTCAAACATAGTCAGAAAAAAGAGTCAGTCTTCTTGTACTTAAGTCGGCATTGTGCCATTTGCATTTCATTCCGATGCAATTTCTGTGTTTCATCGTCAATAAGAAGATCAGAGGGATACAGTAAACCCGAAGTGAAACATCGGAATCTATAACTAGTTCACAGGACTGGTTAAAAACATAGACAGTAGGAAGAGTCAGTCTTGTTGTACTTAAGTCGGCATTGTGCCTTTTGTATTTAATTCCGATCCAATATCTGTGTTTCATCGTCAATAAGAAGGTCAGATGGATACAGTAAACCAGAAATGAAGCATCGGAATCTATAACTAGTGTCACAGGATCGGTTCAAAACATAGACAGTATAAAGAGTCAGTCTTCTTGTACTTAAGTCGGCATTGTGCCTTTTGGATTTAATTCCGATGCAATATCTGTGTTTCATCCTAAATAAGAAGGTCCAAGGGATACAGTAATCCTGAAGTGAAGCTTCGGAATCTGTAACTAGCGTCACAGCAATGGTTCAAATCATAGACAGTAAGAAGAATCTGTCTTCTTGTACTTAAGTCGGCATTGTGCCTTTTCTATTTAATTCCGATGCAATTTCTGGTTTTCATCGTTGCTAAGAAGGTCAGAGGGATACAGTAAACCTGAAGTGAAGCATCGGAATCTATAACTAGTGCCACAGGAATGGTTTAAAACATAGACAGTAGGAAGAGTCAGACTACTTGCACTTAAGTCGGCATTGTGCCTGATGCAATTTCTGTGTTTCATCGTCAATAAGAAGGTCCAAGGGATACAGTAAACCTGAAGTGAGGCATCGGAATCTATAACTAGTGTCACAGGAATGGTTCAAAACATAGACTGTAACAAGAATCAGTCTTCTTGTACTTAAGTCGGCATTGTGCCTATTGTATTTAATTCCGATGCAATTGTTGAGTTTCATCGCCAATAAGAAGGTCATAGGGATACAGTAAACCTGAAGTGAAGCATCGGAATCTATAACTAGTGTCACAGGAATGGTTTAAAACATAGACAGTAGGAAGAGTCAGACTACTTGTACTTAAAGCGTCATTGTGCCTTTTATATTTAATTCCGATGCAATTTCTGTTTTTCATCGTCAATAAGAAGGTCCAAGGGATACAGTAAACCTAAAGTGAAGCTTCGGAATCTATAACTAGTGTCACAGGAATAGTTCAAACATAGACAGTAAGAAGAGTCAGTCTTCTTGTACTTAAGTCGGCATTGTGCCTTTCGTATTTAATTCCGATGCAATTTCGGTGTTTCATCGTCAATAAGAAGGTCCAAGGGATACAGTAAACCTGAAGTGAAGCATCGGAAGCTATAACTAGTGTCACAGGATCGGTTCAAAGCATAGACAGTTTGAAGAGTCAGTCTTCTTGTACTTAAGTCGGCATTGTGGCTTTTCTATTTAATGCCGATGCAATATCTGTGTCCCATCGTCAATAAGAAGGTCAGAGGGATACAGTATACCTGAAGTGAAGCATCGCAATCTATAACTAGTGTCACAGGAATGGTTCAAAACATAGTCAGTAAGAAGAGTCAGTCTTCTTGTACTTAAGGCGGCATTGTGAATTTTGTATTTAATTCCGACGCAATTTCCGTGTTTCATCGTTAATAAGAAGGTCAGAGGTATACAGTAACCCTGAAGTGACGCATCGGAATCTCTAACTAGTGTCACAGGAATGGTTCAAAACATAGTCAGTAAGAAGAGTGAGTCTTCTTGTACTTAAGTCGGCATTGTGCCTTTTGTATTTAATTCCGATGCAATATCTGTGTTTCATCGTAAATAAGAAGGTCCAAGGGATACAGTAAGCCTGAAGTGAACCTTCGAAATCTGTAACTAGCGTCACAGGAATGGTTCAAATCATAGACAGTAAGAAGAATCTGTCTTCTTGTACTTAAGTCGGCATTGTGCCTTTTCTATTTAATTCCGATGCAATTTCTGGTTTTCATCGTCGCTAAGAAGGTCACAGGGATACAGTAAACCTGAAGTGAAGCATCGGAATCTATAACTAGTGTCACAGGAATGGTATAAAACATAGAGAGAAGGAAGAGTCAGACTACTTGCACTTAAGTCGGCATTGTGCCTATTGTATTTAATTCCGATGCAATTTCGGTGTTTCATCGTCAATAAGTAGGTCCAAGGGATACAGTAAACCTGAAGTGAGGCATCGGAATCTAAAACTAGTGTCACAGGAATGGTTCAAACATAGTCAGAAAAAAGAGTCAGTCTTCTTGTACTTAAGTCGGCATTGTGCCTTTAGTACTTAATTCCGATGCAATTTCCGTGTTTCGTCGTCAAGAAGAAGGTCAGAAGGATTCAGTATATCTGAAGTGAAGGATCAGAATCCATAACATGTGTCACAGGATTGGTTCAAATCATAAACAGTAAGAAGAGTCAGTCTTCTTGTACTTAAGTCAGCATTGTGCCCTTTCTATTTCATTCCGATGCAATTTCTGTGTTTCATCGTCAATAAGAAGGTCACAGGGATACAGTACACCTGAAGTGAAGCATCGGAATCTATAACTAGTGTCACAGGAATGGTTCAAATCATAGACATTAGGAAGAGTCAGTCTTCTTGTACTTGAGTCGGCATTGTGCCCTTTGCATTTAATTCCGGTGGAATTTCTGTGTTTCATCGTCAATAAGAAGGTCAGAGGGATACAGTAAACCCGAAGTGAAACATCGGAATCGATAACTAGTGTCACAGGACTGGTTAAAAACATAGACAGTAGGAAGAGTCAGTCTTCTTGTACTTAAGTCGGCATTGTGCCTTTTGTTTTTAATTCCGATCCAATATCTGTGTTCCATCGTCAATAAGAAGGTCAGTGGCATACATTATACCTGAAGTGAAGCATCGCAATCTATAACTAGTGTCACAGGAATAGTTCAACACAATGTCTGTAAGAAGAGTCAGTCTTCTTGTACTTAAGTCGGCATTGTGCCTTTTCTATATAATTCCGATGCAATTTCTGTGTTTCATCGTCAAAAAGAAGGTCAGAGGTATACGGTAAACCTGACGTGAAGCATCGGAATCTATAATGAGTGTAACAGGAATGGTTCAAAACATAGACAGTAGGAAGAGTCAGTCTTCTTGTACTTAAGTCGGCATTGTGTCTTTTCTATTTAATTCCGATGCAATTTCTGTGTTTCGTCGTCAATAAGAAGGTCCAAGGGATACAGTAAATCTGAAGTGAAGGATCAGAATCTATAACTAGTGTCACAGGAATGGTTCAAAACATAGACAGTAAGAAGAGTCAGTCTTCTTGTACTTAAGACGGCATTGTGGGTTTTGTATTTAATTCCGATGCAATATCTGTGTTTAATCGTCGATAAGAAGGTCCAAGGGATACAGTAAACTTGAAGTGAAGCATCGGAATCTATAAGTAGAGTCACAGGAATGGTTCAAACATAGACAGTAAGAAGAATCAGTCTTCTTGTACTTAAGTCGGCATTGTGCCTTTTGTATTTAATTCCGAAGCAATTTCTGTGTTTCATCAGCAATAAGAAGGTTAGAGGGATACAGTAAACCTGAAGTGAAGCATCGGAATCTATAACTAGTGTCACAGGAATGGTTCAAAACATAGACAATAGGATGAGTCAGACTTCTTGTACTCAAGTCGGCATCGTGCCTTTTTTATTTAATTCCGATGCAATTTCTGTGTTTCGTCGTCAATAAGAAGGTCAGATGGATACAGTAAACCTGAAGTGAAGCATCGGAATCTATAACTAGTGTCACAGGAATGGTTCTAAACATAGACAGTAGGAAGAGTCAGACTACTTGTACTTAAGGCGGCATTGTGCCTTTTGTATTTAATTCCGATGCAATTTCTGTGTTTCATCGTCAATAAGAAGGCCCAAGGGATACAGTAAACCTGAAATGAGGCATCGGAATCTATAACTAGTGTCACAGGAAGAGTTCATACATAGACATTAAGATTAGTCAGTCTTCTTGTACATAAGTGGGCATTGTGCCTCTTCTTTTTAATTCCGATGTAATTTCTGTGGTTCATCGTCAATAAGAAGGGCAGAGGGATACAGTAAAGGTGAAGTAAAGCATCGGAATCTATAACTAGTGTCACAGGAATGATTCAAATCATAGACTGTAGGTAGAGTCAGTCTTCTTGTACTTGAGTCGGCATTGTGCCTTTTGCATTTAATTCCCATGCAATTTCTGTGTTTCATCGTCAATAAGAAGGTCAGATGGATACAGTAAACCTGAAGTGAAGCATCGGAATCTATAACTAGTGTCACAGGAATGGTTCAAAACATAGACAGTAGGAAGAGTCAGACTACTTGTACTTAAGGCGGCATTGTGCTTTTTGTATTTAATTCCGATGCAATTTCTGTGTTTCATCGTCAATAAGAAGGCCCAAGGGATACAGTAAACATGAAGTGAGGCATCGGAATCTATAACTAGTGTCACAGGAATGGTTCAAACATAGTCAGGAACAGGTGTCAGTCTTCTTGTACTTATGTCGGCATTCTGCCTTTTCCATTTAATTCCGATGCAATTTTTGTATTTCATCGTCAAATAGAAAGTACAAGGGATGCAGTACACCTGAAGTGAAGCATCGGAATCTATAACTAGTGTCACAGGAATGGTTCAAAACACAGACAGTAAGAGGAGTCAGTCTTCTTGTACTTAAGTCGGCGGTGTTTCATCGTCAATAAGAAGGTCCAAGGGATACAGTAAATCTAAAGTGAAGCTTCGGAATCTATAACTAGTGTCACAGGAATAGTTCAAACATAGACAGTAAGAAGAGTCAGTCTTCTTGTACTTAAGTCGGCACTGTGCCTTTCGTATTTAATTCCGATGCAATTTCGGTGTTTCATCGTCAATAAGGAGATCCAAGGGATACAGTAAACCTGAAGTGAAGCATCGGAAGCTATGACTAGTGTCACAGGATCGGTTCAAAACATAGACAGTATGAAGAGTCAGTCTTCTTGTACTTAAGTCGGCATTGTGGCTTTTCTATTTAATTCCGATGCAATTTCTGTGTTCCATCGTCAATAAGAAGGTCAGAGGTATACAGTATACCTGAAGTGAAGCATCGCAATCTATAACTAGTGTCACAGGAATGGTTCAAAACATAGTCAGTAAGAAGAGTCGGTCTTCTTGTACCTAAGGCGGCACTGTGAATTTTGTATTTAATTCCGACGCAATTTCCGAGTTTCATCGTTAATAAGAAGGTCAGAGGTATACAGTAACCCTGAAGTGAGGCATCGGAATCTCTAACTAGTGTCACAGGAATGGTTCAAAACATAGTCAGTAAGAAGAGTGAGTCTTCTTGTACTTAACTCGGCATTGTGCCTTTTGTACTTAATTCCGAAGCAATTTCCGTGTTTTATCGTCAAGAGGAACGTCAGAAGGATTCAGTATATCTGAAGTGAAGGATCAGAATCCATAACATGTGTCACAGGATTGGTTCAAATTATAAACAGTAAGAAGAGTCAGTCTTCTTGTACTTAAGTCAGCATTGTGCCCTTTCTATTTCATTCCGATGCAATTTCTGTGTTCCATCGTCAATAAGAAGGTCACAGGGATACAGTACACCTGAAGTGAAGCATCGGAATCTATAACTAGTGTCACAGGACTGGTTAAAAACATAGACAGTAGGAAGTGTCAGTCTTCTTGTACTTAAGTCGGCATTGTGCCTTTTGTTTTTAATTCCGATCCAATATCTGTGTTTCATCGTCAATAAGAAGGTCAGATGGATACAGTAAACCTGAAATGAAGCATCGGAATCTATAACTTGTGTCACAGGAATGGTTCAAATCATAGACAGTAGGAAGAGTCAGTCTTCTTGTACTTGAGTCGGCATTGTGCCTTTTGCATTTAATTCCCATGCAATTTCTGTGTTTCATCGTCAATAAGAAGGTCAGAGGGATACAGTAAACCTGAAGTGAAGCATCGGAATCTATAACTAGTGTCACAGGAATGGTTCAAAACATAGACAGTAGGAAGACTCAGTCTTCTTGTACTTATGTCGGCATTGTGCCTTTTGTATTTAATTCCGATGTAATATCTGTGTTTCATCGTCAATAAGAAGGTCAGATGGATACAGTAAACCTGAAGTGAAGCATCGGAATCTATAACTAGTGTCACAGGAATGGTTCAAAACATAGACAGTAATAAGAGTCAGACTACTTGTACTTAAGGCGGCATTGTGCCTTTTGTATTTAATTCCGATGCAATTTCTGTGTTTCATCGTCAATAAGAAGGCCCAAGGGATACAGTAAACCTGAAGTGAGGCATCGGAATCTATAACTAGTGTCACAGGAATGGTTCAAACATAGTTAGGAACAGGAGTCATTCTTCTTGTACTTAAGTCGGCATTCTGCCTTTTCCATTTAATTCCGATGCAATTTCTGTGTTTCATCGTCAAATAGAAGGTACAAGGGATGCCGTACACCTGAAGTGAAGCATCGGAATCTATAACTAGTGTCACAGGAATGGTTCAAAACACAGACAGTAAGAGGAGTCAGTCCTCTTGTACTTAAGTCGGCATTGTGCCTCTCGTATTTAATTCCGATGCAATTTCGGTGTTTCATCGTCAGTAAGAAGGTCCAAGGGATACAGTAAATCTGAAGTGCAGCATCGGAAGCTATAACTAGTGTCACAGGATCGGTTCAAATCATAGACAGTATGAAGAGTCAGTCTTCTTGTTCGTAAGTCGGCATTGTGCCTTTTGTATCTAATTCCGATGCCATTTCTTTGTTTCATCGTCAATAAGAAGGTCCAAGGGATACAGTAAACCTGAAGTGTAGCATCGGAATCTATAACTAGTGTCACAGGAATGGTTCAAAACATAGACAATAGGATGAGTCAGTCTTCTTGTACTCAAGTCGGGATTGTGCCTTTTTTATTTAATTCCGATGCAATTTCTGTGTTTCGTCGTCAATAAGAAGGTCCAAGGTATACAGTAAACCTGAAGTGAAGCATCGGAATCTATAACTAGTGACACAGGAATAGTTCAAACATAGACATTAAGATTAGTCAGTCTTCTTGTACATAAGTCAGCATTGTGCATTTTCTATTCAATTCCGAAGCAATTTCTGTGTTTCATCGTCAATAAGAAGGTCAGAGGGATACAGTAAACCTGAAGTTAAGCATCGGAATCTATAACTAGTGTCACAGGAATGGTTCAAAACATAGAGAGTAGGAAGAGTCCGTCTTCTTGTACTTGAGTCGGCATTGTGCGTTTTGTATTTAATTCCGATGCAATTTCTGTGTTTCAACGTCAATAAGAAGATCAGAGGGATACAGTAAACCTGAAGTGAAGCATCGGAATCTATAACTAGTGTCACAGGAAGCGTTCAAATCATAGACAGTAGGAAGAGTCGGTCTTCTTGTACTTAAGTCGGCATTGTGCCTTTCCTATTTAATTCCGATGCCATTTCTGTGTTTCATCGTCAATAAGAATGTCAGAGGGATACAGTAAACCTGCAGTGAGGCATCGGAATCTATAACTAGTGTCACAGGAATGGTTCAAAACATAGACAGTAGGAAGAGTCGGTCTTCTTGTACTTAAGTCGGCATTGTGCCTTTTCTATTTAATTCCGATGCCATTTCTGTGTTTCATCGTCAATAAGAAGGTCAGAGGGATACAGTAAACCTGCAGTGAGGCAACGGAATCTATAACTAGTGTCACAGGAAGCGTTCAAATCATAGACAGTAGGAAGAGTCGGTCTTCTTGTACTTAAGTCGGCATTGTGCCTTTTCTATTTAATTCCGATGCCATTTCTGTGTTTCATCGTCAATAAGAAGGTCAGAGGGATACAGTAAACCTGCAGTGAGGCATCGGAATCTATAACTAGTGTCACAGGAATGGTTCAAAACATAGACAGTAAGAAGAGTCAGTCTTCTTGTACTTGAGTCGGCATTGTGCCTTTTGTATTTAATTCTGATGCAATTTCTGTGTTTCATCGTAAATAAGAAGGTCAGAGGGATACAGTAAACTTGAAGTGAAGATTCGGAATCTATAACTAGTGTCACAGGAATGGTTTAAAACATATAAAGTAGGAAGAGTCAGTCTTCTTGTACTTAATTCGGCATTGTGCCTTTTCTATTTAATTTCGATGCAATTTCTGCGTTTCATCGTCAATAAGAAGGTCTGAGGGATACAGTAATCCTAAAGTGAGGCATCGGATTCTATAACTAGTGTCACAGGAATGGTTCAAAACATAGAGAGTAAGAAGAGTCAGTCTTCTTGTACTTAAGTCGGCATTGTGCCTTTTCCAGTTACTTCCGATGCAGTTTCCGTGATTCATCGTCAATAACAAGGTCAAAGGGATGCAGTACACCTGAAGTGAAGCATTGGAATCTATAACTAGTGTCACAGGAATGGTTCAAAACATAGACAGTAAGAAGAGTCAGTCTTCTTGTACTTAAGTCGGCATTGTGCCTTTTCTAGTTAATTCCGATGCGGTTTCCGTGATTCATCGTCAATAACAAGGTCCAAGGGATGCAGTACACCTGAAGTGAAGCATTGGAATCTATAACTAGTGTCACAGGAATGGTTCAAACCATAGACAGTAAGAAGAGTCAGTCTTTTTGTACTTAAGTCGGAATTGTGCCTTTTCTATTTAATTCCGATGCAATTTCTGTGTTACATCGTCAATAAGAAGGTCCAAGGGATACTGTAAACCTGAAGTGAAGCAACGGAATCTATAACTAGTGTCACAGGAATGGATCAATACATGGACAGTAACAAGGGTCAGTCTTCTTGTACTTAAGTCGACATTGTGCCTTTTGTATTTAATTCCGATGCAATTTCGGTGTTTCATCGTCAATAAGAAGGTCAGAGGGATACAGTAAACCTGAAGTGAAGCATCGGAATCTGTAACTAGTGTCACAGGAATGGTTCAAACCATAGACAGTACGAAGAGTCTTTCTTCTTCTACTTAATTCGGCATTGTGCCTTTACTATTTAATTCCGTTGCACTTTCTGTGTTTCATCGTAAATAAGGAGGTCCATAGGATACAGGAAACCTGAAATGAAGCATCGGAATCTATAACTAGTGTCACAGGAATGGTTCCAAACCTAATAAGTAAGAAGAGTCAGTCTTCTTGTACTTAAGTCGCCTATTTGCCGTTTCTATTTAATTGCGATGCAATTTCTGTGTTTCATCGTCAATAAGTACGTCGGAAGGTTACAGTAAACCTGAAGTGAAGCATCGGAATCTGCAACTAGTGTCACAGGAATGGTTCCAAACATAGTCAGTATGAAGAGTCAGTCTTCTTCTACTTAAGTCGGCATTGTGCCTTTTCTATTTAATTCCGATGAAATTTCTGTGTTTCATCGTCAATAAGATGGTCCAAGGGTTACAGTAAACCTGAAGTGAATCTCCGGAATCTATAACTAGTGTCACAGGAATGGTTCAAAACATAGTCAGTAAGAAGAGTCAGTCTTCTTTTACTTAAGTCGACATTGTGCATTTTGTATTTAATTCCGATGCAATTTCTGTGTTTCATCGTCAATAAGAAGGTCAGAGAGATGCAGTAAACCTGAAGGGAAGCATCGGAATCTGTATCTAACGTCACAGGAATGGTTAAAAACACAGACAGTAAGAAGAGTCAGTCTTCTTGTACTTAAGTCGCCATTATGCCTTTTGTATTTAATTCCGATGCAATTTCTGTGTTTCATCGTCAATAAGAAGGTCAGAGGGATACAGTAAACCTGAAGTGAAGCATCGGAATCTACAACTAGTGTCACAGGAATGGTTCAAAGCATAGACAGTAGGAAGAGTCAGTCTTCTTGTATTTAAGTCGGCATTGTGCTTTTTCTATTTAATTCCAATGCAATTTCTGTGTTTCATCGTCATTAACTTGGACAGAGGGATACAGTAAACCTGAAGTGAAGCATCGGAATCTGTAACTAGCGTCACAGGAATGGTTCAAAACATAGACAGTGAGAAGAGTCAGTCTTCTTGTACTTAAGTCGGCATTGTGCCTTTTCTAGTTAATTCCGATGCAATTTCTGAGATTCATCGTCAATAAGAAGGTCAGAGGGATACAGTAAACCTGCAGTGAATCATCGGAATCTATAACTAGTGTCACAGGAATGGTTCCATACATAGTCAGTAAGAAGAGTCAGTCTTCTTGTACTTAAGACGGCATTGTGCCTTTACTATTTAATTCCGATGCAATTTCTTTGTTTCATCGTCAATACGAAGGTCCAACTAAACAGTAAACCCGTAGTGAATCATCGACATCTATAACTAGTGTCGCAGGAATGGTTCATATCATAGACACTAAGAAGAGTCAGTCTTCTTGTACTTAAGTCGGCATTGTGCCTTTTGAATTTAATTCCGTGCAATTTCTGTGTTTTATCGTCAATAAGAAGGTCAGAGGGATACAGTAAACCTGAAGTGAGGCATCGGAATCTATAACTAGCGTCACAGGAATGGTTCAAAACGTAGACACTAAGACGGGTCAGCCTTCTTGTACTTAAGTCGGCATTGTGCCTTTTGTAATTAATACCGATGCAATTTCTGTGTTTCATCGTCAATAAGAAGGTCGGTGGGATACACTAAACCTGAAGTGAAGCATCGGAATCTACAACTAGTGTCACAGGAATGGTTCAAAGCATAGACAGTAGGAAGAGTCAGTCTTCTTGTACTTAAGTCGGCATTGTGCCTTTTCTATCTAATTCCGATGCAATATCTGTGTTTCCTCGTCATTAAGATGGTCCAAGGGATACAGTAAACCTGAAGTGAAGCATCGGAATCTGTAACTAGCGTCACAGGAATGGTTCAAAACATAGACAGTTAGAAGAGTCAGTCTTCATGTACTTAAGTCGGCATTGTGCCTTTTGTATTTAATTCCGATTCAATTTCTGTGTTTCGTCGTCAATAAGATGGTCAGAAGGACACAGTAAACCTGAAGTGGAGCATCAGAATCTATAACTAGTGTCACAGGAATGGTTCAAAAACTAGACTGTAAGAAGAGTCAGTCTACTTGTACTTAAGTCGGCATTGTGCCTTTTCTATTTAATTCCGATGCAATTTCTGTGTTTCATCGTCAATAAGAAAGTCCAAGTGTTATAGTACACCTGAAGTGATGCATCGTAATCCATAACTAGGGTCGCAGGAATGGTTCAAAACATAGACAGTAAGATGAGTCAGTCTTTAGTACATAAGTCGGCATTGTGCCTTTTGTATTTAATTCCGATACAATTTCTGTGTTTCATCGTCAATATGAAGGTCCAAGGGATACAGTAAACCTGAAGTGAAGCATCGCAATCTATAACTAGTGTCACAGGAATGGTTCAAATCATAGACAGTGAGTCAGTCTTCTTGTACTTATGTCAGCATTGTGCCTTTTCTATTTAATTCCGATGCAATTTCTGTGTTTCATCGTCAATAAGAAGGTCTGAGGGATACAGTAATCCTGAAGTTAAGCATCGGAATCTATAACTAGTGTCACAGGAAGGGTTCAAATCATAGACAGTAGGAAGAGTCAGTCTTCTTGTACTTAAGTCGGCATTGTGCCTTTTCTATTTAATTTCGATGCCATTTCTGTGTTTCATCGTCAATAAGAAGGTCAGAGGGATACAGTCAACCTGAAGTGAGGCATCGGAATCTATAACTAGTGTCACAGGAATGGTTCAAAACATAGACAGTAAGAAGTGTCAGTCTTCTTGTACTTAAGTCGGCATTGTGCCTTTTGTATTTAATTCTGATGCAATTTCTGTGTTTCATCGTAAATAAGAAGGTCAGAGGAATACAGTAAACTTGAAGTGGAGATTCGGAATCTATAACTAGTGTCACAGGAATGGTTCAAAGCATAGAAAGTAGGAAGAGTCAGTCTTCTTGTATTTAAGTCGGCATTGTGCCCTTTCTATTTTATTCCGATGCAATTTCTGTGTTTCATCGTCAATAAGAAGGTCAGAGGGATACAGTAAACTTGAAGTGAAGCATCGGAATCTGTAACTAGCGTCACAGGAATGGTTCCAATCATAGTTAGTATGAAGAGTCAGTCTTCTTGTACTTGAGTCGGCATTGTGCCTTTTCTATTTAATTCCGATGAAATTTCTGTGTTTCATCGTCAATAAGATGGTCCAAGGGTTACAGTAAACCTGAAGTGAATTTCCGGAATCTATAACTAGTGTCACAGGAATGGTTCAAAACATAGTCAGTAAGAAGAGTCAGTCTTCTTGTACTTAAGTCGGCATTGTGACTTTTCTATTTAATTACGATGCAATGTCTGCGTTTAATCGTCAATACGAAGGTCCAAGGGCACAGTAAACCTGAAGTGAATCATCGAAATCTATAACTAGTGTCGCAGGAATGGTTCATATCATAGACAGTGAGAAGAGTCCGTCTTCTTGTACTTAAGGCGGCATTGTGCCTTTTGAATTTAATTCCGTGCAATTTCTGTGTTTTATCGTCAATAAGAAGGTCAGAGGGATACACTAAACCTGAAGTGAAGCATCGGAATCTACAACTAGTGTCACAGGAATGATTCAAAGCATAGACAGTACTAAGAGTAAGTCTACTTGTACTTAAGTCGGCATTGTGCATTTTCTATTTAATTCCGATGCAATTTTTGTGTTTCATCGTCATTAAGATGGTCAGAGGGATACAGTAAACCTGAAGTGAAGCATCGGAATCTGTAACTAGCGTCACAGGAATGGTTCAAAACATAGACAGTAAGAGGAGTCAGTCTTCTTGTACTTAAGTCGGCATTGTGCCTTTTGTATTTAATTCCGATACAATTTCTGTGTTTCGCCGTCAATAAGAAGGTCAGAAGGACACAGTTAACCTGAGGTGAAGCATCAGAATCTATAACTAGTGTCACAGGAATGGTTTAAAACTTAGACTGTATGAAGAGTCAGTCTACTTGTACTTAAGTCGGCATTGTGCCTTTTCTATTTAATTCCGATGCAATTTCTGTGTTTCATCGTCAATAAGAAGGTCCAAGTGATACAGTACACCTGAAGTGAAGCATCGTAATCTATAACTAGTTACACAGGAATGGTTCAAAACATAGACAGTAAGATGAGTCAGTCCTTTGTACATAAGTCGGCATTGTGCCTTTTGTATTTAATTCCGATACAATTTCTGTGTTTCATCGTCAATAAGAAGGTCCAAGGGATACAGTAAACCTGAAGTGAAGCATCGGAATCTATAACTAGTGTCACAGGAATGGATCAAATCATAGACACTGAGTCAGTCTTCTTGTACTTATTCGGCATTGTGCATTTTCTATTTAATTCCGATGCAATTTCTGTGTTTCATCGTCAATAAGAAGGTCTGAGGGATACAGTATTCCTGAAATGAGGCATCGGAATCTATAACTAGTGTCACAGGAATGGAGCAAAACATAGACAGTAAGAAGAGACAGTCTTCTTGTACTTAAGTCGGCATTGTGCCTTTTCTATTCAAATCCGTTGCACTTTCTGTGTTTCATCGTCAATAAGAAGGTCCTAGGGATACTGTAAACCTGAAGTGAAGCATCGGAATCTATAACTAGTGTCACAGGAATAGATCAAAACATGGACAGTAACAATTTTCAGTCTTCTTGTACTTAAGTCGGCAATGTGCCTCTTGCATTTTATTCCGATGCAATTTCGGTGTTTCATCGTCAATAAGAAGGTCAGAGGGATACAGTAAACCTGAAGTGTAGCATCGGAATCTGTAACTAGTGTCACAGGAATGGTTCAAAACATAGACAGTAGGAAGAGTCAGTCTTCTTGTACTTCATTCGGCATTGTGCCTTTTCTATTTAATTCCGTTGCACTTTCTGTGTTTCATCGTAAATAAGAAGGTCCAAGGGATACAGTAAACCTGAAATCAAGCATCGGAATCTATAACTAGTGTCACAGGAATGGTTCCAAACATAGTAAGTAAGAAGAGTCAGTCTTCTTGTACTTAAGTCGGCATTGTGCCTTTTCTATTTAATTCCGATGCAATTTCTGTGTTTCATCGTCAGTAAGAAGGTCAGAGGGATACAGTAAACCTGAAGTCAAGCATCGGAATCTATAACTAGTGTCACAGGAATGGTTCAAAACATAGTCAGAAAGAAGAGTCAGTCTTCTTGTACTTAAGTCGGCAATTTGCCGGTTCTATTTAATTCCGATGCAATTTCTGTGTTTCATCGTCAAAAAGAAGGTCAGAGGGATACAGTAAACCTGAAGTGAAGCATCGGAATCTGTAACTAGTGTCACAGGAATGGTTCCAATGATAGTCAGTATAAAGAGTCAGTCTTCTTGTACCTAAGTCGGCATTGTGCCTTTTCAATTTAATTCCGATGAAATTTCTGTGTTTCATCGTCAATAAGATGGTCCAAGGGTTACAGTAAAACTGAAGTGAATCTCCGGAATCTATAACTAGTCTCACAGAAATGGTTCAAAACATAGTCAGTAAGCAGAGTCAGTCTTCTTGTACTTAAGTCGACATTGTGCCTTTTGTATTTAATTCCGATGCAATTTCTGTATTTCATCGTCAATAAGAAGGTCAGAGGGATGCAGTAAACATGAAGTGAAGCATCGGAATCTGTATCTAACGTCACAGGAATGGTTAAAAACACAGACAGTGAGAAGAGTCAGTCTTCTTGTACTTAAGTCGCCATTGTGACTTTTGTATTTAATTCCGATGCAATTTCTGAGTTTCATCGTCAATAAGAACGTCAGAGGGATACAGTAAACCTTAAGTGAAGCATCGGAATCAACAACTAGTGTCACAGGAATGGTTCAAAGCATAGACTGTAGGAAGTGTCAGTCTTCTTGTACTTAAGTCGGCATTGAGCTTTTTCTATTTAATTCCGATGCAATTTCTGTGTTTCATCGTCATTAAGATGGTCAGAGGGATACAGTAAACATAAAGTGAAGCATCGGAATCTGTAACTAGCGTCACAGGAATGGTTCAAACCATAGACAGTAAGAAGAGTCAGTATTCTTGTACTTAAGTCGGCATTGTGCCTTTTCTATTTAATTCCGATGCCATTTCTGTGTCTCATCGTCAGTAAGAAGGTCAGAGCGATACAGTAAACCTGAAGTAGAGCATCGGAATCTATAACTAGTGTCAGAGGATTGGTTCATAACATATTCAGTAAGAAGAGTCAGTCGTCTTGTACTTAAGTCGGCATTGTGCATTTTCTATTTAATTCCGATGCAATAACTGTGTTTAATCGTCAATAAGAAGGTCAGAGTGATACAATAAACCTGAAGTGAAGCATCGGAATCTGCAACTAGTGTCACAGGAATGGTTCAAAGCATAGACTGTAGGAAGTGTCAGTCTTCTTGTACTTAAGTCGGCATTGAGCTTTTTCTATTTAATTCCGATGAAATTTCTGTGTTTCATCGTCAATAAGATGGTCCAAGGGTTACACTAAACCTGAAGTGAATCTCCGGAATCTATAACTAGTGTCACAGGAATGGTTCAAAACATAGTCAGGAAGAAGAGTCAGTCTTCTTCTACTTAATTCGGCATTGTGACTTTTCTATTTAATTCCGATGCAATGTCTGTGTTTAATCGTCAATACGAAGGTCCAAGGGCACAGTAAACCTGAAGTGAATCATCGAAATCTATAACTAGTGTCGCAGGAATGGTTCATATCATAGACAGTGAGAAGAGTCAGTCTTCTTGTACTTAAGGCGGCATTGTGCCTTTTGAATTTAATTCCGTGCAATTTCTGTGTTTTATCGTCAATAAGAAGGTCAGAGGGATACAGTAAACCTGAAGTGAGGCATCGGAATCTATAAGTAGTGTCACAGGAATGGTTCAAAACATAGACACTAAGACGGGTCAGTCTTCTTGTACTTAAGTCGGCATTGTGCCTTTTGTATTTCATACCGATGCAATTTCTGTGTTTCATCGTCAATAAGAAGGTCTGAGGGATACAGTAATCCTGAAATGAGGCATCGGAATCTATAACTAGTGTCACAGGAATGGTTCAAAACATAGACAGTAAGAAGAGTCAGTCTTCTTGTACTTAACTCGGCATTGTGCCTTTTCTAGTTAATTCCGATGCAGTTTTCGTTATTCATCATCAATAACAAGGTCCAAGGGATGCAGTACACCTGAAGTGAAGCATTGGAATCTATAACTAGTGTCACAGGATTGGTTCAAAACATAGACAGTAACAAGAGTCAGTCTTCTTGTACTTAAGTCGGAATTGTGCGTTTTCTTTTTAATTCCGATGCAATTTCTGTGTTTCATCGTCAATAAGAAGGTCCTAGGGATACTGTAAACCTGAAGTGAAGCATCGGAATCTATAACTAGTGTCACAGGAATGGTTCCAAACATAGTAAGTAAGAAGAGTCAGTCTTCTTGTACTTAAGTCGGCATTGTGCCTTTTCTATTTAATTCCGAAGCAATTTCTGTGTTTCATCGTCAGTAAGAAGGTCAGAGGGATACAGTACACCTGAAGTCAAGCATCGGAATCTATAACTAGTGTCACAGGAATGGTTCAAAACATAGTCAGAAAGAAGAGTCAGTCTTCTTGTACTTAAGTCGGCAATTTGCCGGTTCTATTTAATTCCGATGCAATTTCTGTGTTTCATCGTCAAAAAGAAGGTCAGAGGGATACAGTAAACCTGAAGTGAAGCATCGGAATCTGTAACTAGTGTCACAGGAATGGTTCCAATCATAGTCAGTATAAAGAGTCAGTCTTCTTGTACCTAAGTCGGCATTGTGCCTTTTCCATTTAATTCCGATGAAATTTCTGTGTTTCATCGTCAATAAGATGGTCCAAGGGTTACAGTAAACCTGAAGTGAATCTCCGGAATCTATAACTAGTGACACAGGAATGGTTCAAAACATAGTCAGTAAGAAGAGTCAGTCTTCTTGTACTTAAGTCGGCATTGTGCTTTTTCTATTTAATTCCAATGCAATTTCTGTGTTTCATCGTCATTAACTTGGACAGAGGGATACAGTAAACCTGAAGTGAAGCATCGGAATCTGTAACTAGCGTCACAGGAATGGTTCAAAACATAGACAGTGAGAAGAGTCAGTCTTCTTGTACTTAAGTCGGCATTGTGCCTTTTCTAGTTAATTCCGATGCAATTTCTGAGATTCATCGTCAATAAGAAGGTCAGAGGGATACAGTAAACCTGCAGTGAATCATCGGAATCTATAACTAGTGTCACAGGAATGGTTCCATACATAGTCAGTAAGAAGAGTCAGTCTTCTTGTACTTAAGACGGCATTGTGCCTTTTCTATTTAATTCCGATGCAATTTCTTTGTTTCATCGTCAATACGAAGGTCCAACTAAACAGTAAACCCGTAGTGAATCATCGACATCTATAACTAGTGTCGCAGGAATGGTTCATATCATAGACACTAAGAAGAGTCAGTCTTCTTGTACTTAAGTCGGCATTGTGCCTTTTGAATTTAATTCCGTGCAATTTCTGTGTTTTATCGTCAATAAGAAAGTCAGAGGGATACAGTAAACCTGAAGTGAGGCATCGGAATCTATAACTAGTGTCACAGGAATGGTTCAAAACGTAGACACTAAGACGGGTCAGTCTTCTTGTACTTAAGTCGGCATTGTGCCTTTTGTAATTAATACCGATGCAATTTCTGTGTTTCATCGTCAATAAGAAGGTCGGTGGGATACAGTAAACCTGAAGTGAAGCATCGGAATCTACAACTAGTGTCACAGGAATGGTTCAAAGCATAGACAGTAGGAAGAGTCAGTCTTCTTGTACTTAAGTCGGCATTGTGCCTTTTCTATCTAATTCCGATGCAATATCTGTGTTTCCTCGTCATTAAGATGGTCCAAGGGATACAGTAAACCTGAAGTGAAGCATCGGAATCTGTAACTAGCGTCACAGGAATGGTTCAAAACATAGACAGTTAGAAGAGTCAGTCTTCATGTACTTAAGTCGGCATTGTGCCTTTTGTATTTAATTCCGATTCAATTTCTGTGTTTCGTCGTCAATAAGATGGTCAGAAGGACACAGTAAACCTGAAGTGGAGCATCAGAATCTATAACTAGTGTCACAGGAATGGTTCAAAAACTAGACTGTAAGAAGAGTCAGTCTACTTGTACTTAAGTCGGCATTGTGCCTTTTCTATTTAATTCCGATGCAATTTCTGTGTTTCATCGTCAATAAGAAAGTCCAAGTGTTATAGTACACCTGAAGTGATGCATCGTAATCTATAACTAGGGTCGCAGGAATGGTTCAAAACATAGACAGTAAGATGAGTCAGTCTTTAGTACATAAGTCGGCATTGTGCCTTTTGTATTTAATTCCGATACAATTTCTGTGTTTCATCGTCAATATGAAGGTCCAAGGGATACAGTAAACCTGAAGTGAAGCATCGCAATCTATAACTAGTGTCACAGGAATGGTTCAAATCATAGACAGTGAGTCAGTCTTCTTGTACTTATGTCAGCATTGTGCCTTTTCTATTTAATTCCGATGCAATTTCTGTGTTTCATCGTCAATAAGAAGGTCTGAGGGATACAGTAATCCTGAAGTTAAGCATCGGAATCTATAACTAGTGTCACAGGAAGGGTTCAAATCATAGACAGTAGGAAGAGTCAGTCTTCTTGTACTTAAGTCGGCTTGTGCCTTTTCTATTTAATTTCGATGCCATTTCTGTGTTTCATCGTCAATAAGAAGGTCAGAGGGATACAGTCAACCTGAAGTGAGGCATCGGAATCTATAACTAGTGTCACAGGAATGGTTCAAAACATAGACAGTAAGAAGTGTCAGTCTTCTTGTACTTAAGTCGGCATTGTGCCTTTTGTATTTAATTCTGATGCAATTTCTGTGTTTCATCGTAAATAAGAAGGTCAGAGGAATACAGTAAACTTGAAGTGGAGATTCGGAATCTATAACTAGTGTCACAGGAATGGTTCAAAGCATAGAAAGTAGGAAGAGTCAGTCTTCTTGTATTTAAGTCGGCATTGTGCCCTTTCTATTTTATTCCGATGCAATTTCTGTGTTTCATCGTCAATAAGAAGGTCAGAGGGATACAGTAAACTTGAAGTGAAGCATCGGAATCTGTAACTAGCGTCACAGGAATGGTTCCAATCATAGTTAGTATGAAGAGTCAGTCTTCTTGTACTTGAGTCGGCATTGTGCTTTTTCTATTTAATTCCGATGAAATTTCTGTGTTTCATCGTCAATAAGATGGTCCAAGGGTTACAGTAAACCTGAAGTGAATTTCCGGAATCTATAACTAGTGTCACAGGAATGGTTCAAAACATAGTCAGTAAGAAGAGTCAGTCTTCTTGTACTTAAGTCGGCATTGTGACTTTTCTATTTAATTACGATGCAATGTCTGCGTTTAATCGTCAATACGAAGGTCCAAGGGCACAGTAAACCTGAAGTGAATCATCGAAATCTATAACTAGTGTCGCAGGAATGGTTCATATCATAGACAGTGAGAAGAGTCCGTCTTCTTGTACTTAAGGCGGCATTGTGCCTTTTGAATTTAATTCCGTGCAATTTCTGTGTTTATCGTCAATAAGAAGGTCAGAGGGATACAGTAAACCTGAAGTGATCCATCGGAATCTATAAGTAGTGTCACAGGAATGGTTCAAAGCATAGGCACTAAGACGGGTCAGTCTTCTTGTACTTAAGTCGGCATTGTGCCTTTTGTATTTAATACCGATGCAATTACTGTGTTTCATCGTCAATAAGAAGGTCAGAGGGATACACTAAACCTGAAGTGAAGCATCGGAATCTACAACTAGTGTCACAGGAATGATTCAAAGCATAGACAGTACTAAGAGTAAGTCTACTTGTACTTAAGTCGGCATTGTGCATTTTCTATTTAATTCCGATGCAATTTTTGTGTTTCATCGTCATTAAGATGGTCAGAGGGATACAGTAAACCTGAAGTGAAGCATCGGAATCTGTAACTAGCGTCACAGGAATGGTTCAAAACATAGACAGTAAGAGGAGTCAGTCTTCTTGTACTTAAGTCGGCATTGTGCCTTTTGTATTTAATTCCGATACAATTTCTGTGTTTCGCCGTCAATAAGAAGGTCAGAAGGACACAGTTAACCTGAGGTGAAGCATCAGAATCTATAACTAGTGTCACAGGAATGGTTTAAAACTTAGACTGTATGAAGAGTCAGTCTACTTGTACTTAAGTCGGCATTGTGCCTTTTCTATTTAATTCCGATGCAATTTCTGTGTTTCATCGTCAATAAGAAGGTCCAAGTGATACAGTACACCTGAAGTGAAGCATCGTAATCTATAACTAGTTTCACAGGAATGGTTCAAAACATAGACAGTAAGATGAGTCAGTCCTTTGTACATAAGTCGGCATTGTGCCTTTTGTATTTAATTCCGATACAATTTCTGTGTTTCATCGTCAATAAGAAGGTCCAAGGGATACAGTAAACCTGAAGTGAAGCATCGGAATCTATAACTAGTGTCACAGGAATGGATCAAATCATAGACACTGAGTCAGTCTTCTTGTACTTATTCGGCATTGTGCATTTTCTATTTAATTCCGATGCAATTTCTGTGTTTCATCGTCAATAAGAAGGTCTGAGGGATACAGTATTCCTGAAATGAGGCATCGGAATCTATAACTAGTGTCACAGGAATGGAGCAAAACATAGACAGTAAGAAGAGACAGTCTTCTTGTACTTAAGTCGGCATTGTGCCTTTTCTATTTAAATCCGTTGCACTTTCTGTGTTTCATCGTCAATAAGAAGGTCCTAGGGATACTGTAAACCTGAAGTGAAGCATCGGAATCTATAACTAGTGTCACAGGAATAGATCAAAACATGGACAGTAACAATTTTCAGTCTTCTTGTACTTAAGTCGGCAATGTGCCTTTTGCATTTTATTCCGATGCAATTTCGGTGTTTCATCGTCAATAAGAAGGTCAGAGGGATACAGTAAACCTGAAGTGAAGCATCGGAATCTGTAACTAGTGTCACAGGAATGGTTCAAAACATAGACAGTAGGAAGAGTCAGTCTTCTTGTACTTCATTCGGCATTGTGCCTTTTCTATTTAATTCCGTTGCACTTTCTGTGTTTCATCGTAAATAAGAAGGTCCAAGGGATACAGTAAACCTGAAATCAAGCATCGGAATCTATAACTAGTGTCACAGGAATGGTTCCAAACATAGTAAGTAAGAAGAGTCAGTCTTCTTGTACTTAAGTCGGCATTGTGCCTTTTCTATTTAATTCCGATGCAATTTCTGTGTTTCATCGTCAGTAAGAAGGTCAGAGGGATACAGTAAACCTGAAGTCAAGCATCGGAATCTATAACTAGTGTCACAGGAATGGTTCAAAACATAGTCAGAAAGAAGAGTCAGTCTTCTTGTACTTAAGTCGGCAATTTGCCGGTTCTATTTAATTCCGATGCAATTTCTGTGTTTCATCGTCAAAAAGAAGGTCAGAGGGATACAGTAAACCTGAAGTGAAGCATCGGAATCTGTAACTAGTGTCACAGGAATGGTTCCAATGATAGTCAGTATAAAGAGTCAGTCTTCTTGTACCTAAGTCGGCATTGTGCCTTTTCAATTTAATTCCGATGAAATTTCTGTGTTTCATCGTCAATAAGATGGTCCAAGGGTTACAGTAAACCTGAAGTGAATCTCCGGAATCTATAACTAGTCTCACAGAAATGGTTCAAAACATAGTCAGTAAGAAGAGTCAGTCTTCTTGTACTTAAGTCGACATTGTGCCTTTTGTATTTAATTCCGATGCAATTTCTGTATTTCATCGTCAATAAGAAGGTCAGAGGGATGCAGTAAACATGAAGTGAAGCATCGGAATCTGTATCTAACGTCACAGGAATGGTTAAAAACACAGACAGTGAGAAGAGTCAGTCTTCTTGTACTTAAGTCGCCATTGTGACTTTTGTATTTAATTCCGATGCAATTTCTGTGTTTCATCGTCAATAAGAACGTCAGAGGGATACAGTAAACCTTAAGTGAAGCATCGGAATCAACAACTAGTGTCACAGGAATGGTTCAAAGCATAGACTGTAGGAAGTGTCAGTCTTCTTGTACTTAAGTCGGCATTGAGCTTTTTCTATTTAATTCCGATGCAATTTCTGTGTTTCATCGTCATTAAGATGGTCAGAGGGATACAGTAAACATAAAGTGAAGCATCGGAATCTGTAACTAGCGTCACAGGAATGGTTCAAACCATAGACAGTAAGAAGAGTCAGTATTCTTGTACTTAAGTCGGCATTGTGCCTTTTCTATTTAATTCCGATGCCATTTCTGTGTCTCATCGTCAGTAAGAAGGTCAGAGCGATACAGTAAACCTGAAGTAGAGCATCGGAATCTATAACTAGTGTCAGAGGATTGGTTCATAACATATTCAGTAAGAAGAGTCAGTCGTCTTGTACTTAAGTCGGCATTGTGCATTTTCTATTTAATTCCGATGCAATAACTGTGTTTAATCGTCAATAAGAAGGTCAGAGTGATACAATAAACCTGAAGTGAAGCATCGGAATCTACAACTAGTGTCACAGGAATGGTTCAAAGCATAGACTGTAGGAAGTGTCAGTCTTCTTGTACTTAAGTCGGCATTGAGCTTTTTCTATTTAATTCCGATGAAATTTCTGTGTTTCATCGTCAATAAGATGGTCCAAGGGTTACACTAAACCTGAAGTGAATCTCCGGAATCTATAACTAGTGTCACAGGAATGGTTCAAAACATAGTCAGGAAGAAGAGTCAGTCTTCTTCTACTTAATTCGGCATTGTGACTTTTCTATTTAATTCCGATGCAATGTCTGTGTTTAATCGTCAATACGAAGGTCCAAGGGCACAGTAAACCTGAAGTGAATCATCGAAATCTATAACTAGTGTCGCAGGAATGGTTCATATCATAGACAGTGAGAAGAGTCAGTCTTCTTGTACTTAAGGCGGCATTGTGCCTTTTGAATTTAATTCCGTGCAATTTCTGTGTTTTATCGTCAATAAGAAGGTCAGAGGGATACAGTAAACCTGAAGTGAGGCATCGTAATCTATAAGTAGTGTCACAGGAATGGTTCAAAACATAGACACTAAGACGGGTCAGTCTTCTTGTACTTAAGTCGGCATTGTGCCTTTTGTATTTCATACCGATGCAATTTCTGTGTTTCATCGTCAATAAGAAGGTCTGAGGGATACAGTAATCCTGAAATGAGGCATCGGAATCTATAACTAGTGTCACAGGAATGGTTCAAAACATAGACAGTAAGAAGAGTCAGTCTTCTTGTACTTAACTCGGCATTGTGCCTTTTCTAGTTAATTCCGATGCAGTTTCCGTTATTCATCATCAATAACAAGGTCCAAGGGATGCAGTACACCTGAAGTGAAGCATTGGAATCTATAACTAGTGTCACAGGATTGGTTCAAAACATAGACAGTAACAAGAGTCAGTCTTCTTGTACTTAAGTCGGAATTGTGCGTTTTCTTTTTAATTCCGATGCAATTTCTGTGTTTCATCGTCAATAAGAAGGTCCTAGGGATACTGTAAACCTGAAGTGAAGCATCGGAATCTATAACTAGTGTCACAGGAATAGATCAAAACATGGACAGTAACAATTGTCAGTCTTCTTGTACTTAAGTCGGCATTGTGCCTTTTGTATTTTATTCCGATGCAATTTCGGTGTTTCATCGTCAATAAGAAGGTCAGAGGGATACAGTAAACCTGAAATGAAGCATCGGAATCTATAACTAGTGTCACAGGAATGGTTCCAAACATAGTAAGTAAGAAGAGTCAGTCTTCTTGTACTTAAGTCGGCATTGTGCCTTTTCTATTTAATTCCGAAGCAATTTCTGTGTTTCATCGTCAGTAAGAAGGTCAGAGGGATACAGTACACCTGAAGTCAAGCATCGGAATCTATAACTAGTGTCACAGGAATGGTTCAAAACATAGTCAGAAAGAAGAGTCAGTCTTCTTGTACTTAAGTCGGCAATTTGCCGGTTCTATTTAATTCCGATGCAATTTCTGTGTTTCATCGTCAAAAAGAAGGTCAGAGGGATACAGTAAACCTGAAGTGAAGCATCGGAATCTGTAACTAGTGTCACAGGAATGGTTCCAATCATAGTCAGTATAAAGAGTCAGTCTTCTTGTACCTAAGTCGGCATTGTGCCTTTTCCATTTAATTCCGATGAAATTTCTGTGTTTCATCGTCAATAAGATGGTCCAAGGGTTACAGTAAACCTGAAGTGAATCTCCGGAATCTATAACTAGTGACACAGGAATGGTTCAAAACATAGTCAGTAAGAAGAGTCAGTCTTCTTGTACTTAAGTCGACATTGTGCCTTTTGTATTTAATTCCGATGCAATTTCTGTATTTCATCGTCAATAAGAAGGTCAGAGGGATGCAGTAAACCTGAAGTGAAGCATCGGAATCTGTATCTAACGTCACAGGAATGGTTAAAAACACAGACAGTGAGAAGAGTCAGTCTTCTTGTACTTAAGTCGCCATTGTGACTTTTGTATTTAATTCCGATGCAATTTCTGTGTTTCATCGTCAATAAGAACGTCAGAGGGATACAGTAAACCTGAAGTGAAGCATCGGAATCTACAACTAGTGTCACAGGAATGGTTCAAATCATAGACTGTAGGAAATGTCAGTCTTCTTGTACTTAAGTCGGCATTGAGCTTTTTCTATTTAATTCCGATGCAATTTCTGTGTTTCATCGTCATTAAGATGGTCAGAGGGATACAGTAAACCTAATGTGAAGCATCGGAATCTGTAACTAGCGTCACAGGAATGGTTCAAAACATAAACAGTAAGAAGAGTCAGTCTTCTTGTACTTAAGTCGGCATTGCGCCTTTTCCATTTAATTCCGATGCAATTTCTGAGTTTCATCGTCAATAAGAAGGTCAGAGGGATACAGTAAACCTGAAGTGAAGCATTGGAATCTATAACTAGTGTCACAGGAATGGTTCAAACCATAGACAGTAAGAAGAGTCAGTATTCTTGTACTTAAGTCGGCATTGTGCCTTTTCTATTTAATTCCGATGCCATTTCTGTGTTTCATCGTCAGTAAGAAGGTCAGAGCGCTACAGTAAACCTGAGTAGAGCATCGGAATCTATAACTAGTGTCACAGGAATGATTCAAAACATATTCAGTAAGAAGAGTCAGTCGTCTTGTACTTAAGTCGGCATTGTGCATTTTCTATTTAATTCCGATGCAATAACTGTGTTTAATCGTCAATAAGAAGGTCAGAGTGATACAATAAACCTGAAGTGAAGCATCGGAATCTACAACTAGTGTCACAGGAATGGTTCAAAGCATAGACTGTAGGAAGTGTCAGTCTTCTTGTACTTAAGTCGGCATTGAGCTTTTTCTATTTAATTCCGATGAAATTTCTGTGTTTCATCGTCAATAAGATGGTCCAAGGGTTACACTAAACCTGAAGTGAATCTCCGGAATCTATAACTAGTGTCACAGGAATGGTTCAAAACATAGTCAGGAAGAAGAGTCAGTCTTCTTCTACTTAATTCGGCATTGTGACTTTTCTATTTAATTCCGATGCAATGTCTGTGTTTAATCGTCAATACGAAGGTCCAAGGGCACAGTAAACCTGAAGTGAATCATCGAAATCTATAACTAGTGTCGCAGGAATGGTTCATATCATAGACAGTGAGAAGAGTCCGTCTTCTTGTACTTAAGGCGGCATTGTGCCTTTTGAATTTAATTCCGTGCAATTTCTGTGTTTTATCGTCAATAAGAAGGTCAGAGGGATACACTAAACCTGAAGTGAAGCATCGGAATCTACAACTAGTGTCACAGGAATGATTCAAAGCATAGACAGTACTAAGAGTAAGCCTACTTGTACTTAAGTCGGCATTGTGCATTTTCTATTTAATTCCGATGCAATTTTTGTGTTTCATCGTCATTAAGATGGTCAGAGGGATACAGTAAACCTGAAGTGAAGCATCGGAATCTGTAACTAGCGTCACAGGAATGGTTCAAAACATAGACAGTAAGAGGAGTCAGTCTTCTTGTACTTAAGTCGGCATTGTGCCTTTTGTATTTAATTCCGATACAATTTCTGTGTTTCGCCGTCAATAAGAAGGTCAGAAGGACACAGTTAACCTGAGGTGAAGCATCAGAATCTATAACTAGTGTCACAGGAATGGTTTAAAACTTAGACTGTATGAAGAGTCAGTCTACTTGTACTTAAGTCGGCATTGTGCCTTTTCTATTTAATTCCGATGCAATTTCTGTGTTTCATCGTCAATAAGAAGGTCCAAGTGATACAGTACACCTGAAGTGAAGCATCGTAATCTATAACTAGTTACACAGGAATGGTTCAAAACATAGACAGTAAGATGAGTCAGTCCTTTGTACATAAGTCGGCATTGTGCCTTTTGTATTTAATTCCGATACAATTTCTGTGTTTCATCGTCAATAAGAAGGTCCAAGGGATACAGTAAACCTGAAGTGAAGCATCGGAATCTATAACTAGTGTCACAGGAATGGATCAAATCATAGACACTGAGTCAGTCTTCTTGTACTTATTCGGCATTGTGCATTTTCTATTTAATTCCGATGCAATTTCTGTGTTTCATCGTCAATAAGAAGGTCTGAGGGATACAGTATTCCTGAAATGAGGCATCGGAATCTATAACTAGTGTCACAGGAATGGAGCAAAACATAGACAGTAAGAAGAGACAGTCTTCTTGTACTTAAGTCGGCATTGTGCCTTTTCTATTTAAATCCGTTGCACTTTCTGTGTTTCATCGTCAATAAGAAGGTCCTAGGGATACTGTAAACCTGAAGTGAAGCATCGGAATCTATAACTAGTGTCACAGGAATGGATCAAATCATAGACACTGAGTCAGTCTTCTTGTACTTATTCGGCATTGTGCATTTTCTATTTAATTCCGATGCAATTTCTGTGTTTCATCGTCAATAAGAAGGTCCAAGGGATACAGTAAACCTGAAATCAAGCATCGGAATCTATAACTAGTGTCACAGGAATGGTTCCAAACATAGTAAGTAAGAAGAGTCAGTCTTCTTGTACTTAAGTCGGCATTGTGCCTTTTCTATTTAATTCCGATGCAATTTCTGTGTTTCATCGTCAGTAAGAAGGTCAGAGGGATACAGTAAACCTGAAGTCAAGCATCGGAATCTATAACTAGTGTCACAGGAATGGTTCAAAACATAGTCAGAAAGAAGAGTCAGTCTTCTTGTACTTAAGTCGGCAATTTGCCGGTTCTATTTAATTCCGATGCAATTTCTGTGTTTCATCGTCAAAAAGAAGGTCAGAGGGATACAGTAAACCTGAAGTGAAGCATCGGAATCTGTAACTAGTGTCACAGGAATGGTTCCAATGATAGTCAGTATAAAGAGTCAGTCTTCTTGTACCTAAGTCGGCATTGTGCCTTTTCAATTTAATTCCGATGAAATTTCTGTGTTTCATCGTCAATAAGATGGTCCAAGGGTTACAGTAAAACTGAAGTGAATCTCCGGAATCTATAACTAGTCTCACAGAAATGGTTCAAAACATAGTCAGTAAGCAGAGTCAGTCTTCTTGTACTTAAGTCGACATTGTGCCTTTTGTATTTAATTCCGATGCAACTTCTGTATTTCATCGTCAATAAGAAGGTCAGAGGGATGCAGTAAACATGAAGTGAAGCATCGGAATCTGTATCTAACGTCACAGGAATGGTTAAAAACACAGACAGTGAGAAGAGTCAGTCTTCTTGTACTTAAGTCGCCATTGTGACTTTTGTATTTAATTCCGATGCAATTTCTGAGTTTCATCGTCAATAAGAACGTCAGAGGGATACAGTAAACCTTAAGTGAAGCATCGGAATCAACAACTAGTGTCACAGGAATGGTTCAAAGCATAGACTGTAGGAAGTGTCAGTCTTCTTGTACTTAAGTCGGCATTGAGCTTTTTCTATTTAATTCCGATGCAATTTCTGTGTTTCATCGTCATTAAGATGGTCAGAGGGATACAGTAAACATAAAGTGAAGCATCGGAATCTGTAACTAGCGTCACAGGAATGGTTCAAACCATAGACAGTAAGAAGAGTCAGTATTCTTGTACTTAAGTCGGCATTGTGCCTTTTCTATTTAATTCCGATGCCATTTCTGTGTCTCATCGTCAGTAAGAAGGTCAGAGCGATACAGTAAACCTGAAGTAGAGCATCGGAATCTATAACTAGTGTCAGAGGATTGGTTCATAACATATTCAGTAAGAAGAGTCAGTCGTCTTGTACTTAAGTCGGCATTGTGCATTTTCTATTTAATTCCGATGCAATAACTGTGTTTAATCGTCAATAAGAAGGTCAGAGTGATACAATAAACCTGAAGTGAAGCATCGGAATCTGCAACTAGTGTCACAGGAATGGTTCAAAGCATAGACTGTAGGAAGTGTCAGTCTTCTTGTACTTAAGTCGGCATTGAGCTTTTTCTATTTAATTCCGATGAAATTTCTGTGTTTCATCGTCAATAAGATGGTCCAAGGGTTACACTAAACCTGAAGTGAATCTCCGGAATCTATAACTAGTGTCACAGGAATGGTTCAAAACATAGTCAGGAAGAAGAGTCAGTCTTCTTCTACTTAATTCGGCATTGTGACTTTTCTATTTAATTCCGATGCAATGTCTGTGTTTAATCGTCAATACGAAGGTCCAAGGGCACAGTAAACCTGAAGTGAATCATCGAAATCTATAACTAGTGTCGCAGGAATGGTTCATATCATAGACAGTGAGAAGAGTCAGTCTTCTTGTACTTAAGGCGGCATTGTGCCTTTTGAATTTAATTCCGTGCAATTTCTGTGTTTTATCGTCAATAAGAAGGTCAGAGGGATACAGTAAACCTGAAGTGAGGCATCGGAATCTATAAGTAGTGTCACAGGAATGGTTCAAAACATAGACACTAAGACGGGTCAGTCTTCTTGTACTTAAGTCGGCATTGTGCCTTTTGTATTTCATACCGATGCAATTTCTGTGTTTCATCGTCAATAAGAAGGTCTGAGGGATACAGTAATCCTGAAATGAGGCATCGGAATCTATAACTAGTGTCACAGGAATGGTTCAAAACATAGACAGTAAGAAGAGTCAGTCTTCTTGTACTTAACTCGGCATTGTGCCTTTTCTAGTTAATTCCGATGCAGTTTTCGTTATTCATCATCAATAACAAGGTCCAAGGGATGCAGTACACCTGAAGTGAAGCATTGGAATCTATAACTAGTGTCACAGGATTGGTTCAAAACATAGACAGTAACAAGAGTCAGTCTTCTTGTACTTAAGTCAGAATTGTGCGTTTTCTTTTTAATTCCGATGCAATTTCTGTGTTTCATCGTCAATAAGAAGGTCCTAGGGATACTGTAAACCTGAAGTGAAGCATCGGAATCTATAACTAGTGTCACAGGAATGGTTCCAAACATAGTAAGTAAGAAGAGTCAGTCTTCTTGTACTTAAGTCGGCATTGTGCCTTTTCTATTTAATTCCGAAGCAATTTCTGTGTTTCATCGTCAGTAAGAAGGTCAGAGGGATACAGTACACCTGAAGTCAAGCATCGGAATCTATAACTAGTGTCACAGGAATGGTTCAAAACATAGTCAGAAAGAAGAGTCAGTCTTCTTGTACTTAAGTCGGCAATTTGCCGGTTCTATTTAATTCCGATGCAATTTCTGTGTTTCATCGTCAAAAAGAAGGTCAGAGGGATACAGTAAACCTGAAGTGAAGCATCGGAATCTGTAACTAGTGTCACAGGAATGGTTCCAATCATAGTCAGTATAAAGAGTCAGTCTTCTTGTACCTAAGTCGGCATTGTGCCTTTTCCATTTAATTCCGATGAAATTTCTGTGTTTCATCGTCAATAAGATGGTCCAAGGGTTACAGTAAACCTGAAGTGAATCTCCGGAATCTATAACTAGTGACACAGGAATGGTTCAAAACATAGTCAGTAAGAAGAGTCAGTCTTCTTGTACTTAAGTCGGCATTGTGCTTTTTCTATTTAATTCCAATGCAATTTCTGTGTTTCATCGTCATTAACTTGGACAGAGGGATACAGTAAACCTGAAGTGAAGCATCGGAATCTGTAACTAGCGTCACAGGAATGGTTCAAAACATAGATAGTGAGAAGAGTCAGTCTTCTTGTACTTAAGTCGGCATTGTGCCTTTTCTAGTTAATTCCGATGCAATTTCTGAGATTCATCGTCAATAAGAAGGTCAGAGGGATACAGTAAACCTGCAGTGAATCATCGGAATCTATAACTAGTGTCACAGGAATGGTTCCATACATAGTCAGTAAGAAGAGTCAGTCTTCTTGTACTTAAGACGGCATTGTGCCTTTTCTATTTAATTCCGATGCAATTTCTTTGTTTCATCGTCAATACGAAGGTCCAACTAAACAGTAAACCCGTAGTGAATCATCGACATCTATAACTAGTGTCGCAGGAATGGTTCATATCATAGACACTAAGAAGAGTCAGTCTTCTTGTACTTAAGTCGGCATTGTGCCTTTTGAATTTAATTCCGTGCAATTTCTGTGTTTTATCGTCAATAAGAAAGTCAGAGGGATACAGTAAACCTGAAGTGAGGCATCGGAATCTATAACTAGTGTCACAGGAATGGTTCAAAACGTAGACACTAAGACGGGTCAGTCTTCTTGTACTTAAGTCGGCATTGTGCCTTTTGTAATTAATACCGATGCAATTTCTGTGTTTCATCGTCAATAAGAAGGTCGGTGGGATACAGTAAACCTGAAGTGAAGCATCGGAATCTACAACTAGTGTCACAGGAATGGTTCAAAGCATAGACAGTAGGAAGAGTCAGTCTTCTTGTACTTAAGTCGGCATTGTGCCTTTTCTATCTAATTCCGATACAATATCTGTGTTTCCTCGTCATTAAGATGGTCCAAGGGATACAGTAAACCTGAAGTGAAGCATCGGAATCTGTAACTAGCGTCACAGGAATGGTTCAAAACATAGACAGTTAGAAGAGTCAGTCTTCATGTACTTAAGTCGGCATTGTGCCTTTTGTATTTAATTCCGATTCAATTTCTGTGTTTCGTCGTCAATAAGATGGTCAGAAGGACACAGTAAACCTGAAGTGGAGCATCAGAATCTATAACTAGTGTCACAGGAATGGTTCAAAAACTAGACTGTAAGAAGAGTCAGTCTACTTGTACTTAAGTCGGCATTGTGCCTTTTCTATTTAATTCCGATGCAATTTCTGTGTTTCATCGTCAATAAGAAAGTCCAAGTGTTATAGTACACCTGAAGTGATGCATCGTAATCTATAACTAGGGTCGCAGGAATGGTTCAAAACATAGACAGTAAGATGAGTCAGTCTTTAGTACATAAGTCGGCATTGTGCCTTTTGTATTTAATTCCGATACAATTTCTGTGTTTCATCGTCAATATGAAGGTCCAAGGGATACAGTAAACCTGAAGTGAAGCATCGCAATCTATAACTAGTGTCACAGGAATGGTTCAAATCATAGACAGTGAGTCAGTCTTCTTGTACTTATGTCAGCATTGTGCCTTTTCTATTTAATTCCGATGCAATTTCTGTGTTTCATCGTCAATAAGAAGGTCTGAGGGATACAGTAATCCTGAAGTTAAGCATCGGAATCTATAACTAGTGTCACAGGAAGGGTTCAAATCATAGACAGTAGGAAGAGTCAGTCTTCTTGTACTTAAGTCGGCTTGTGCCTTTTCTATTTAATTTCGATGCCATTTCTGTGTTTCATCGTCAATAAGAAGGTCAGAGGGATACAGTCAACCTGAAGTGAGGCATCGGAATCTATAACTAGTGTCACAGGAATGGTTCAAAACATAGACAGTAAGAAGTGTCAGTCTTCTTGTACTTAAGTCGGCATTGTGCCTTTTGTATTTAATTCTGATGCAATTTCTGTGTTTCATCGTAAATAAGAAGGTCAGAGGAATACAGTAAACTTGAAGTGGAGATTCGGAATCTATAACTAGTGTCACAGGAATGGTTCAAAGCATAGAAAGTAGGAAGAGTCAGTCTTCTTGTATTTAAGTCGGCATTGTGCCCTTTCTATTTTATTCCGATGCAATTTCTGTGTTTCATCGTCAATAAGAAGGTCAGAGGGATACAGTAAACTTGAAGTGAAGCATCGGAATCTGTAACTAGCGTCACAGGAATGGTTCCAATCATAGTTAGTATGAAGAGTCAGTCTTCTTGTACTTGAGTCGGCATTGTGCCTTTTCTATTTAATTCCGATGAAATTTCTGTGTTTCATCGTCAATAAGATGGTCCAAGGGTTACAGTAAACCTGAAGTGAATTTCCGGAATCTATAACTAGTGTCACAGGAATGGTTCAAAACATAGTCAGTAAGAAGAGTCAGTCTTCTTGTACTTAAGTCGGCATTGTGACTTTTCTATTTAATTACGATGCAATGTCTGCGTTTAATCGTCAATACGAAGGTCCAAGGGCACAGTAAACCTGAAGTGAATCATCGAAATCTATAACTAGTGTCGCAGGAATGGTTCATATCATAGACAGTGAGAAGAGTCCGTCTTCTTGTACTTAAGGCGGCATTGTGCCTTTTGAATTTAATTCCGTGCAATTTCTGTGTTTATCGTCAATAAGAAGGTCAGAGGGATACAGTAAACCTGAAGTGATCCATCGGAATCTATAAGTAGTGTCACAGGAATGGTTCAAAGCATAGGCACTAAGACGGGTCAGTCTTCTTGTACTTAAGTCGGCATTGTGCCTTTTGTATTTAATACCGATGCAATTACTGTGTTTCATCGTCAATAAGAAGGTCAGAGGGATACACTAAACCTGAAGTGAAGCATCGGAATCTACAACTAGTGTCACAGGAATGATTCAAAGCATAGACAGTACTAAGAGTAAGTCTACTTGTACTTAAGTCGGCATTGTGCATTTTCTATTTAATTCCGATGCAATTTTTGTGTTTCATCGTCATTAAGATGGTCAGAGGGATACAGTAAACCTGAAGTGAAGCATCGGAATCTGTAACTAGCGTCACAGGAATGGTTCAAAACATAGACAGTAAGAGGAGTCAGTCTTCTTGTACTTAAGTCGGCATTGTGCCTTTTGTATTTAATTCCGATACAATTTCTGTGTTTCGCCGTCAATAAGAAGGTCAGAAGGACACAGTTAACCTGAGGTGAAGCATCAGAATCTATAACTAGTGTCACAGGAATGGTTTAAAACTTAGACTGTATGAAGAGTCAGTCTACTTGTACTTAAGTCGGCATTGTGCCTTTTCTATTTAATTCCGATGCAATTTCTGTGTTTCATCGTCAATAAGAAGGTCCAAGTGATACAGTACACCTGAAGTGAAGCATCGTAATCTATAACTAGTTTCACAGGAATGGTTCAAAACATAGACAGTAAGATGAGTCAGTCCTTTGTACATAAGTCGGCATTGTGCCTTTTGTATTTAATTCCGATACAATTTCTGTGTTTCATCGTCAATAAGAAGGTCCAAGGGATACAGTAAACCTGAAGTGAAGCATCGGAATCTATAACTAGTGTCACAGGAATGGATCAAATCATAGACACTGAGTCAGTCTTCTTGTACTTATTCGGCATTGTGCATTTTCTATTTAATTCCGATGCAATTTCTGTGTTTCATCGTCAATAAGAAGGTCTGAGGGATACAGTATTCCTGAAATGAGGCATCGGAATCTATAACTAGTGTCACAGGAATGGAGCAAAACATAGACAGTAAGAAGAGACAGTCTTCTTGTACTTAAGTCGGCATTGTGCCTTTTCTATTTAAATCCGTTGCACTTTCTGTGTTTCATCGTCAATAAGAAGGTCCTAGGGATACTGTAAACCTGAAGTGAAGCATCGGAATCTATAACTAGTGTCACAGGAATAGATCAAAACATGGACAGTAACAATTTTCAGTCTTCTTGTACTTAAGTCGGCAATGTGCCTTTTGCATTTTATTCCGATGCAATTTCGGTGTTTCATCGTCAATAAGAAGGTCAGAGGGATACAGTAAACCTGAAGTGAAGCATCGGAATCTGTAACTAGTGTCACAGGAATGGTTCAAAACATAGACAGTAGGAAGAGTCAGTCTTCTTGTACTTCATTCGGCATTGTGCCTTTTCTATTTAATTCCGTTGCACTTTCTGTGTTTCATCGTAAATAAGAAGGTCCAAGGGATACAGTAAACCTGAAATCAAGCATCGGAATCTATAACTAGTGTCACAGGAATGGTTCCAAACATAGTAAGTAAGAAGAGTCAGTCTTCTTGTACTTAAGTCGGCATTGTGCCTTTTCTATTTAATTCCGATGCAATTTCTGTGTTTCATCGTCAGTAAGAAGGTCAGAGGGATACAGTAAACCTGAAGTCAAGCATCGGAATCTATAACTAGTGTCACAGGAATGGTTCAAAACATAGTCAGAAAGAAGAGTCAGTCTTCTTGTACTTAAGTCGGCAATTTGCCGGTTCTATTTAATTCCGATGCAATTTCTGTGTTTCATCGTCAAAAAGAAGGTCAGAGGGATACAGTAAACCTGAAGTGAAGCATCGGAATCTGTAACTAGTGTCACAGGAATGGTTCCAATGATAGTCAGTATAAAGAGTCAGTCTTCTTGTACCTAAGTCGGCATTGTGCCTTTTCAATTTAATTCCGATGAAATTTCTGTGTTTCATCGTCAATAAGATGGTCCAAGGGTTACAGTAAACCTGAAGTGAATCTCCGGAATCTATAACTAGTCTCACAGAAATGGTTCAAAACATAGTCAGTAAGAAGAGTCAGTCTTCTTGTACTTAAGTCGACATTGTGCCTTTTGTATTTAATTCCGATGCAATTTCTGTATTTCATCGTCAATAAGAAGGTCAGAGGGATGCAGTAAACATGAAGTGAAGCATCGGAATCTGTATCTAACGTCACAGGAATGGTTAAAAACACAGACAGTGAGAAGAGTCAGTCTTCTTGTACTTAAGTCGCCATTGTGACTTTTGTATTTAATTCCGATGCAATTTCTGTGTTTCATCGTCAATAAGAACGTCAGAGGGATACAGTAAACCTTAAGTGAAGCATCGGAATCAACAACTAGTGTCACAGGAATGGTTCAAAACATAGACTGTAGGAAGTGTCAGTCTTCTTGTACTTAAGTCGGCATTGAGCTTTTTCTATTTAATTCCGATGCAATTTCTGTGTTTCATCGTCATTAAGATGGTCAGAGGGATACAGTAAACATAAAGTGAAGCATCGGAATCTGTAACTAGCGTCACAGGAATGGTTCAAACCATAGACAGTAAGAAGAGTCAGTATTCTTGTACTTAAGTCGGCATTGTGCCTTTTCTATTTAATTCCGATGCCATTTCTGTGTCTCATCGTCAGTAAGAAGGTCAGAGCGATACAGTAAACCTGAAGTAGAGCATCGGAATCTATAACTAGTGTCAGAGGATTGGTTCATAACATATTCAGTAAGAAGAGTCAGTCGTCTTGTACTTAAGTCGGCATTGTGCATTTTCTATTTAATTCCGATGCAATAACTGTGTTTAATCGTCAATAAGAAGGTCAGAGTGATACAATAAACCTGAAGTGAAGCATCGGAATCTACAACTAGTGTCACAGGAATGGTTCAAAGCATAGACTGTAGGAAGTGTCAGTCTTCTTGTACTTAAGTCGGCATTGAGCTTTTTCTATTTAATTCCGATGAAATTTCTGTGTTTCATCGTCAATAAGATGGTCCAAGGGTTACACTAAACCTGAAGTGAATCTCCGGAATCTATAACTAGTGTCACAGGAATGGTTCAAAACATAGTCAGGAAGAAGAGTCAGTCTTCTTCTACTTAATTCGGCATTGTGACTTTTCTATTTAATTCCGATGCAATGTCTGTGTTTAATCGTCAATACGAAGGTCCAAGGGCACAGTAAACCTGAAGTGAATCATCGAAATCTATAACTAGTGTCGCAGGAATGGTTCATATCATAGACAGTGAGAAGAGTCAGTCTTCTTGTACTTAAGGCGGCATTGTGCCTTTTGAATTTAATTCCGTGCAATTTCTGTGTTTTATCGTCAATAAGAAGGTCAGAGGGATACAGTAAACCTGAAGTGAGGCATCGTAATCTATAAGTAGTGTCACAGGAATGGTTCAAAACATAGACACTAAGACGGGTCAGTCTTCTTGTACTTAAGTCGGCATTGTGCCTTTTGTATTTCATACCGATGCAATTTCTGTGTTTCATCGTCAATAAGAAGGTCTGAGGGATACAGTAATCCTGAAATGAGGCATCGGAATCTATAACTAGTGTCACAGGAATGGTTCAAAACATAGACAGTAAGAAGAGTCAGTCTTCTTGTACTTAACTCGGCATTGTGCCTTTTCTAGTTAATTCCGATGCAGTTTCCGTTATTCATCATCAATAACAAGGTCCAAGGGATGCAGTACACCTGAAGTGAAGCATTGGAATCTATAACTAGTGTCACAGGATTGGTTCAAAACATAGACAGTAACAAGAGTCAGTCTTCTTGTACTTAAGTCGGAATTGTGCGTTTTCTTTTTAATTCCGATGCAATTTCTGTGTTTCATCGTCAATAAGAAGGTCCTAGGGATACTGTAAACCTGAAGTGAAGCATCGGAATCTATAACTAGTGTCACAGGAATAGATCAAAACATGGACAGTAACAATTGTCAGTCTTCTTGTACTTAAGTCGGCATTGTGCCTTTTGTATTTTATTCCGATGCAATTTCGGTGTTTCATCGTCAATAAGAAGGTCAGAGGGATACAGTAAACCTGAAATGAAGCATCGGAATCTATAACTAGTGTCACAGGAATGGTTCCAAACATAGTAAGTAAGAAGAGTCAGTCTTCTTGTACTTAAGTCGGCATTGTGCCTTTTCTATTTAATTCCGAAGCAATTTCTGTGTTTCATCGTCAGTAAGAAGGTCAGAGGGATACAGTACACCTGAAGTCAAGCATCGGAATCTATAACTAGTGTCACAGGAATGGTTCAAAACATAGTCAGAAAGAAGAGTCAGTCTTCTTGTACTTAAGTCGGCAATTTGCCGGTTCTATTTAATTCCGATGCAATTTCTGTGTTTCATCGTCAAAAAGAAGGTCAGAGGGATACAGTAAACCTGAAGTGAAGCATCGGAATCTGTAACTAGTGTCACAGGAATGGTTCCAATCATAGTCAGTATAAAGAGTCAGTCTTCTTGTACCTAAGTCGGCATTGTGCCTTTTCCATTTAATTCCGATGAAATTTCTGTGTTTCATCGTCAATAAGATGGTCCAAGGGTTACAGTAAACCTGAAGTGAATCTCCGGAATCTATAACTAGTGACACAGGAATGGTTCAAAACATAGTCAGTAAGAAGAGTCAGTCTTCTTGTACTTAAGTCAACATTGTGCCTTTTGTATTTAATTCCGATGCAATTTCTGTATTTCATCGTCAATAAGAAGGTCAGAGGGATGCAGTAAACCTGAAGTGAAGCATCGGAATCTGTATCTAACGTCACAGGAATGGTTAAAAACACAGACAGTGAGAAGAGTCAGTCTTCTTGTACTTAAGTCGCCATTGTGACTTTTGTATTTAATTCCGATGCAATTTCTGTGTTTCATCGTCAATAAGAACGTCAGAGGGATACAGTAAACCTGAAGTGAAGCATCGGAATCTACAACTAGTGTCACAGGAATGGTTCAAATCATAGACTGTAGGAAATGTCAGTCTTCTTGTACTTAAGTCGGCATTGAGCTTTTTCTATTTAATTCCGATGCAATTTCTGTGTTTCATCGTCATTAAGATGGTCAGAGGGATACAGTAAACCTAATGTGAAGCATCGGAATCTGTAACTAGCGTCACAGGAATGGTTCAAAACATAAACAGTAAGAAGAGTCAGTCTTCTTGTACTTAAGTCGGCATTGCGCCTTTTCCATTTAATTCCGATGCAATTTCTGAGTTTCATCGTCAATAAGAAGGTCAGAGGGATACAGTAAACCTGAAGTGAAGCATTGGAATCTATAACTAGTGTCACAGGAATGGTTCAAACCATAGACAGTAAGAAGAGTCAGTATTCTTGTACTTAAGTCGGCATTGTGCCTTTTCTATTTAATTCCGATGCCATTTCTGTGTTTCATCGTCAGTAAGAAGGTCAGAGCGCTACAGTAAACCTGAGTAGAGCATCGGAATCTATAACTAGTGTCACAGGAATGATTCAAAACATATTCAGTAAGAAGAGTCAGTCGTCTTGTACTTAAGTCGGCATTGTGCATTTTCTATTTAATTCCGATGCAATAACTGTGTTTAATCGTCAATAAGAAGGTCAGAGTGATACAATAAACCTGAAGTGAAGCATCGGAATCTACAACTAGTGTCACAGGAATGGTTCAAAGCATAGACTGTAGGAAGTGTCAGTCCTCTTGTACTTAAGTCGGCATTGAGCTTTTTCTATTTAATTCCGATGAAATTTCTGTGTTTCATCGTCAATAAGATGGTCCAAGGGTTACACTAAACCTGAAGTGAATCTCCGGAATCTATAACTAGTGTCACAGGAATGGTTCAAAACATAGTCAGGAAGAAGAGTCAGTCTTCTTCTACTTAATTCGGCATTGTGACTTTTCTATTTAATTCCGATGCAATGTCTGTGTTTAATCGTCAATACGAAGGTCCAAGGGCACAGTAAACCTGAAGTGAATCATCGAAATCTATAACTAGTGTCGCAGGAATGGTTCATATCATAGACAGTGAGAAGAGTCAGTCTTCTTGTACTTAAGGCGGCATTGTGCCTTTTGAATTTAATTCCGTGCAATTTCTGTGTTTTATCGTCAATAAGAAGGTCAGAGGGATACAGTAAACCTGAAGTGAGGCATCGGAATCTATAAGTAGTGTCACAGGAATGGTTCAAAACATAGACACTAAGACGGGTCAGTCTTCTTGTACTTAAGTCGGCATTGTGCCTTTTGTATTTCATACCGATGCAATTTCTGTGTTTCATCGTCAATAAGAAGGTCTGAGGGATACAGTAATCCTGAAATGAGGCATCGGAATCAATAACTAGTGTCACAGGAATGGTTCAAAACATAGACAGTAAGAAGAGTCAGTCTTCTTGTACTTAACTCGGCATTGTGCCTTTTCTAGTTAATTCCGATGCAGTTTCCGTTATTCATCATCAATAACAAGGTCCAAGGGATGCAGTACACCTGAAGTGAAGCATTGGAATCTATAACTAGTGTCACAGGATTGGTTCAAAACATAGACAGTAACAAGAGTCAGTCTTCTTGTACTTAAGTCGGAATTGTGCGTTTTCTTTTTAATTCCGATGCAATTTCTGTGTTTCATCGTCAATAAGAATGTCCTAGGGATACTGTAAACCTGAAGTGAAGCATCGGAATCTATAACTAGTGTCACAGGAATAGATCAAAACATGGACAGTAACAATTGTCAGTCTTCTTGTACTTAAGTCGGCATTGTGCCTTTTGTATTTTATTCCGATGCAATTTCGGTGTTTCATCGTCAATAAGAAGGTCAGAGGGATACAGTAAACCTGAAATGAAGCATCGGAATCTATAACTAGTGTCACAGGAATGGTTCCAAACATAGTAAGTAAGAAGAGTCAGTCTTCTTGTACTTAAGTCGGCATTGTGCCTTTTCTATTTAATTCCGAAGCAATTTCTGTGTTTCATCGTCAGTAAGAAGGTCAGAGGGATACAGTACACCTGAAGTCAAGCATCGGAATCTATAACTAGTGTCACAGGAATGGTTCAAAACATAGTCAGAAAGAAGAGTCAGTCTTCTTGTACTTAAGTCGGCAATTTGCCGGTTCTATTTAATTCCGATGCAATTTCTGTGTTTCATCGTCAAAAAGAAGGTCAGAGGGATACAGTAAACCTGAAGTGAAGCATCGGAATCTGTAACTAGTGTCACAGGAATGGTTCGAATCATAGTCAGTATAAAGAGTCAGTCTTCTTGTACCTAAGTCGGCATTGTGCCTTTTCCATTTAATTCCGATGAAATTTCTGTGTTTCATCGTCAATAAGATGGTCCAAGGGTTACAGTAAACCTGAAGTGAATCTCCGGAATCTATAACTAGTGACACAGGAATGGTTCAAAACATAGTCAGTAAGAAGAGTCAGTCTTCTTGTACTTAAGTCGACATTGTGCCTTTTGTATTTAATTCCGATGCAATTTCTGTATTTCATCGTCAATAAGAAGGTCAGAGGGATGCAGTAAACCTGAAGTGAAGCATCGGAATCTGTATCTAACGTCACAGGAATGGTTAAAAACACAGACAGTGAGAAGAGTCAGTCTTCTTGTACTTAAGTCGCCATTGTGACTTTTGTATTTAATTCCGATGCAATTTCTGTGTTTCATCGTCAATAAGAACGTCAGAGGGATACAGTAAACCTGAAGTGAAGCATCGGAATCTACAACTAGTGTCACAGGAATGGTTCAAATCATAGACTGTAGGAAATGTCAGTCTTCTTGTACTTAAGTCGGCATTGAGCTTTTTCTATTTAATTCCGATGCAATTTCTGTGTTTCATCGTCATTAAGATGGTCAGAGGGATACAGTAAACCTAATGTGAAGCATCGGAATCTGTAACTAGCGTCACAGGAATGGTTCAAAACATAAACAGTAAGAAGAGTCAGTCTTCTTGTACTTAAGTCGGCATTGTGCCTTTTCCATTTAATTCCGATGCAATTTCTGAGTTTCATCGTCAATAAGAAGGTCAGAGGGATACAGTAAACCTGAAGTGAAGCATTGGAATCTATAACTAGTGTCACAGGAATGGTTCAAACCATAGACAGTAAGAAGAGTCAGTATTCTTGTACTTAAGTCGGCATTGTGCCTTTTCTATTTAATTCCGATGCTATTTCTGTGTTTCATCGTCAGTAAGAAGGTCAGAGCGCTACAGTAAACCTGAGTAGAGCATCGGAATCTATAACTAGTGTCACAGGAATGATTCAAAACATATTCAGTAAGAAGAGTCAGTCCTCTTGTACTTAAGTCGGCATTGTGCATTTTCTATTTAATTCCGATGCAATAACTGTGTTTAATCGTCAATAAGAAGGTCAGAGTGATACAATAAACCTGAAGTGAAGCATCGGAATCTACAACTAGTGTCACAGGAATGGTTCAAAGCATAGACTGTAGGAAGTGTCAGTCTTCTTGTACTTAAGTTGGCATTGAGCTTTTTCTATTTAATTCCGATGAAATTTCTGTGTTTCATCGTCAATAAGATGGTCCAAGGGTTACACTAAACCTGAAGTGAATCTCCGGAATCTATAACTAGTGTCACAGGAATGGTTCAAAACATAGTCAGGAAGAAGAGTCAGTCTTCTTCTACTTAATTCGGCATTGTGACTTTTCTATTTAATTCCGATGCAATGTCTGTGTTTAATCGTCAATACGAAGGTCCAAGGGCACAGTAAACCTGAAGTGAATCATCGAAATCTATAACTAGTGTCGCAGGAATGGTTCATATCATAGACAGTGAGAAGAGTCAGTCTTCTTGTACTTAAGGCGGCATTGTGCCTTTTGAATTTAATTCCGTGCAATTTCTGTGTTTTATCGTCAATAAGAAGGTCAGAGGGATACAGTAAACCTGAAGTGAGGCATCGGAATCTATAAGTAGTGTCACAGGAATGGTTCAAAACATAGACACTAAGACGGGTCAGTCTTCTTGTACTTAAGTCGGCATTGTGCCTTTTGTATTTCATACCGATGCAATTTCTGTGTTTCATCGTCAATAAGAAGGTCTGAGGGATACAGTAATCCTGAAATGAGGCATCGGAATCTATAACTAGTGTCACAGGAATGGTTCAAAACATAGACAGTAAGAAGAGTCAGTCTTCTTGTACTTAACTCGGCATTGTGCCTTTTCTAGTTAATTCCGATGCAGTTTCCGTTATTCATCATCAATAACAAGGTCCAAGGGATGCAGTACACCTGAAGTGAAGCATTGGAATCTATAACTAGTGTCACAGGATTGGTTCAAAACATAGACAGTAACAAGAGTCAGTCTTCTTGTACTTAAGTCGGAATTGTGCGTTTTCTTTTTAATTCCGATGCAATTTCTGTGTTTCATCGTCAATAAGAATGTCCTAGGGATACTGTAAACCTGAAGTGAAGCATCGGAATCTATAACTAGTGTCACAGGAATAGATCAAAACATGGACAGTAACAATTGTCAGTCTTCTTGTACTTAAGTCGGCATTGTGCCTTTTGTATTTTATTCCGATGCAATTTCGGTGTTTCATCGTCAATAAGAAGGTCAGAGGGATACAGTAAACCTGAAATGAAGCATCGGAATCTATAACTAGTGTCACAGGAATGGTTCCAAACATAGTAAGTAAGAAGAGTCAGTCTTCTTGTACTTAAGTCGGCATTGTGCCTTTTCTATTTAATTCCGAAGCAATTTCTGTGTTTCATCGTCAGTAAGAAGGTCAGAGGGATACAGTACACCTGAAGTCAAGCATCGGAATCTATAACTAGTGTCACAGGAATGGTTCAAAACATAGTCAGAAAGAAGAGTCAGTCTTCTTGTACTTAAGTCGGCAATTTGCCGGTTCTATTTAATTCCGATGCAATTTCTGTGTTTCATCGTCAAAAAGAAGGTCAGAGGGATACAGTAAACCTGAAGTGAAGCATCGGAATCTGTAACTAGTGTCACAGGAATGGTTCGAATCATAGTCAGTATAAAGAGTCAGTCTTCTTGTACCTAAGTCGGCATTGTGCCTTTTCCATTTAATTCCGATGAAATTTCTGTGTTTCATCGTCAATAAGATGGTCCAAGGGTTACAGTAAACCTGAAGTGAATCTCCGGAATCTATAACTAGTGACACAGGAATGGTTCAAAACATAGTCAGTAAGAAGAGTCAGTCTTCTTGTACTTAAGTCGACATTGTGCCTTTTGTATTTAATTCCGATGCAATTTCTGTATTTCATCGTCAATAAGAAGGTCAGAGGGATGCAGTAAACCTGAAGTGAAGCATCGGAATCTGTATCTAACGTCACAGGAATGGTTAAAAACACAGACAGTGAGAAGAGTCAGTCTTCTTGTACTTAAGTCGCCATTGTGACTTTTGTATTTAATTCCGATGCAATTTCTGTGTTTCATCGTCAATAAGAACGTCAGAGGGATACAGTAAACCTGAAGTGAAGCATCGGAATCTACAACTAGTGTCACAGGAATGGTTCAAATCATAGACTGTAGGAAATGTCAGTCTTCTTGTACTTAAGTCGGCATTGAGCTTTTTCTATTTAATTCCGATGCAATTTCTGTGTTTCATCGTCATTAAGATGGTCAGAGGGATACAGTAAACCTAATGTGAAGCATCGGAATCTGTAACTAGCGTCACAGGAATGGTTCAAAACATAAACAGTAAGAAGAGTCAGTCTTCTTGTACTTAAGTCGGCATTGTGCCTTTTCCATTTAATTCCGATGCAATTTCTGAGTTTCATCGTCAATAAGAAGGTCAGAGGGATACAGTAAACCTGAAGTGAAGCATTGGAATCTATAACTAGTGTCACAGGAATGGTTCAAACCATAGACAGTAAGAAGAGTCAGTATTCTTGTACTTAAGTCGGCATTGTGCCTTTTCTATTTAATTCCGATGCTATTTCTGTGTTTCATCGTCAGTAAGAAGGTCAGAGCGCTACAGTAAACCTGAGTAGAGCATCGGAATCTATAACTAGTGTCACAGGAATGATTCAAAACATATTCAGTAAGAAGAGTCAGTCCTCTTGTACTTAAGTCGGCATTGTGCATTTTCTATTTAATTCCGATGCAATAACTGTGTTTAATCGTCAATAAGAAGGTCAGACTGATACAATAAACCTGAAGTGAAGCATCGGAATCTATAACTAGGGTTACAGGAATGGTTCCAAACATAGTCAGTAAGAAGAGTCAGTCTTCTTGTACTTAAGTCGGCATTGTGCCCTTTCTATTTTATTCCGATGCAATTTCTGTGTTTCATCGTCAATACGAAGGTCCAAGGAAACAGTAAACCAAAGCGAATCATCGAAATCTATAACTAGTGTCGCAGGAATGGTTCAAATCATAGACAGTAAGAAGAGTCAGTCTTCTTGTACTTAAGTCGGCATTGTGCCTTTTGTATTTAATTCCGATGCCATTTCTGTGTTTCATCGTCAGTAAGAAGGTCAGAGCGATACAGTAAACCTGAAGTAGAGCATCGGAATCTATAACTAGTGTCACAGGAATGGTTCAAAACATATTCAGTAAGAAGAGTCAGTCCTCTTGTACTTAAGTCGGCATTGTGCATTTTCTATTTAATTCCGATGCAATAACTGTGTTTAATCGTCAATAAGAAGGTCAGAGTGATACAATAAACCTGAAGTGAAGCATCGGAATCTATAACTAGGGTCACAGGAATGGTTCCAAACATAGTCAGTAAGAAGAGTCAGTCTTCTTGTACTTAAGTCGGCATTGTGCCCTTTCTGTTTAATTCCGATGCCATTTCTGTGTCTCATCGTCAGTAAGAAGGTCAGAGCGATACAGTAAACCTGACGTAGAGCATCGGAATCTATAACTAGTGTCAGAGGAATGGTTCATAACATATTCAGTAAGAAGAGTCAGTCGTCTTGTACTTAAGTCGGCATTGTGAATTTTCTATTTAATTCCGATGCAATAACTGTGTTTAATCGTCAATAAGAAGGTCAGAGTGATACAATAAACCTGAAGTGAAGCATCGGAATCTACAACTAGTGTCACAGGAATGGTTCAAAGCATAGACTGTAGGAAGTGTCAGTCTTCTTGTACTTAAGTCGGCAGTGAGCATTTTCTATTTAATTCCGATGAAATTTCTGTGTTTCATCGTCAATAAGATGGTCCAAGGGTTACAGTAAACCTGAAGTGAATCTCCGGAATCTATAACTAGTGTCACAGGAATGGTTCAAAACATAGTCAGTAAGAAGAGTCAGTCTTCTTCTACTTAAGTCGGCATTGTGACTTTTCTATTTAATTCCGATGCAATGTCTGTGTTTAATCGTCAATACGAAGGTCCAAGGGCACAGTAAACCTGAAGTGAATCTTCGAAATCTATAACTAGTGTCGCAGGAATGGTTCATATCATAGACAGTGAGAAGAGTTAGTCTTCTTGTACTTAAGGCAGCATTGTGCCTTTTGAATTTAATTCCGTGCAATTGCTGTGTTTTATCGTCAATAAGAAGGGCAGAGGGATACAGTAAACCTGAAGTGAGGCATCGGAATCTATAAGTAGTGTCACAGGAATGGTTCAAAACATAGACACTAAGACGGGTCAGTCTTCTTGTACTTAAGTCGGCATTGTGCCTTTTGTATTTAATACCGATGCAATTTCTGTGTTTCATCGTCAATAAGAAGGTCAGAGGGATACAGTAAACCTGAAGTGAAGCATCGGAATCTACAACTAGTGTCACAGGAATGGTTCAAAGCATAGACAGTAGGAAGAGTCAGTCTACCTGTACTTAAGTCGGCATTGTGCATTTTCTATTTAATTCCGATGCAATGTTTGTGTTTCATCGTCATTAAGATGGTCAGAGGGATACAGTAAACCTGAAGTGAAGCATCGGAATCTCTAACTAGGGTCACAGGAATGGTTCAAAACATAGACAGTAAGAGGAGTCAGTCTTCTTGTACTTAAGTCGGCATTGTGCCTTTTGTATTTAATTCCGATACAATTTCTGTGTTTCGCCGTCAATAAGAAGGTCAGAAGGACACAGTTAACCTGAGGTGAAGCATCAGAATCTATAACTAGTGTCACAGAAATGGTTTAAAACATAGACTGTATGACGAGTCAGTCTACTTGTACTTAAGTCGGCATTGTGTCTTTTCTATTTAATTCCGATGCAATTTCTGTGTTTCATCGTCAATAAGAAAGTCCAAGTGATACAGTACACCTGAAGTGAAGCATCGTAATCTATAACTAGTGTCACAGGAATGGTTCAAAACATAGACAGTAAAATGAGTCAGTCTTTTGTACATAAGTCGGCATTGTGCCTTTTGTATTTAATTCCGATACAATTTCTGTGTTTCATCGTCAATAAGAAGGTCCAAGGGATACAGTAAACCTAAAGTGAAGCATTGGAATCTATAACTAGTGTCACAGGAATGGTTCAAAACATAGACAGTAAGAAGAGACATTCTTCTTGTACTTAAGTCGGAATTGTGCGTTTTCTATTTAATTCCGATGCAATTTCTGTGTTTCATCGTCAACAAGAAGGTCCTAGGGATACTGTAAACCTGAAGTGAAGCATCGGAATCTATAACTAGTGTCACAGGAATAGATCAAAACATGGACAGTAACAATAGTCAGTCTTCTTGTACTTAAGTCGGCATTGTGCCTTTTGTATTTTATTCCGATGCAATTTCGGTGTTACATCGTCAATAAGAAGGTCAGAGGGATACAGTAAACCTGAAATGAAGCATCGGAATCTATAACTAGTGTCACAGGAATGGTTCCAAACATAGTAAGTAAGAAGAGTCAGTCTTCTTGTACTTAAGTCGGCATTGTGCCTTTTCTATTTAATTCCGAAGCAATTTCTGTGTTTCATCGTTAGTAAGAAGGTCAGAGGGATACAGTAAACCTGAAGTCAAGCTTCGGAATCTATAACTAGTGTCACGGGAATGGTTCAAAACATAGTCAGAAAGAAGAGTCAGTCTTCTTGTACTTAAGTCGGCAATTTGCCGGTTCTATTTAATTCCGATGCAATTTCTGTGTTTCATCGTCAAAAAGAAGGTCAGAGGGATACAGTAAACCTGAAGTGAAGCATCGGAATCTGTAACTAGTGTCACAGGAATGGTTCCAATCATAGTCAGTATAAGGAGTCAGTCTTCTTGTACCTAAGTCGGCATTGTGCCTTTTCTATTTAATTCCGATGAAATTTCTGTGTTTCATCGTCAATAAGATGGTCCAAGGGTTACAGTAAACCTGAAGTGAATCTCCGGAATCTATAACTAGTGACACAGGAATGGTTCAAAACATAGTCAGTAAGAAGAGTCAGTCTTCTTGTACTTAAGTCGACATTGTGCCTTTTGTATTTAATTCCGATGCAATTTCTGTATTACATCGTCAATAAGAAGGTCAGAGGGATGCAGTAAACCTGAAGGAAGCATCGGAATCTGTATCTAACGTCACAGGAATGGTTAAAAACACAGACAGTGAGAAGAGTCAGTCTTCTTGTACTTAAGTCGCCATTGTGACTTTTGTATTTAATTCCGATGCAATTTCTGTGTTTCATCGTCAATAAGAACTTCAGAGGGATACAGTACACCTGAAGTGAAGCATCGGAATCTACAACTAGTATCACAGGAATGGTTCAAAGCATAGACTGTAGGAAGTGTCAGTCTTCTTGTACTTAAGTCGGCATTGAGCTTTTTCTATTTAATTCCGATGCAACTTCTGTGTTTCATCGTCATTAAGATGGTCAGAGGGATACAGTAAACCTAAAGTGAAGCATCGGAATCTGTAACTAGCGTCACAGGAATGGTTGAAACATAGACAGTAAGAAGAGTCAGTCTTCTTGTACTTAAGTCGGCATTGTGCCTTTTCTATTTAATTCCGATGCAATTTCTGAGTTTGATCGTCTATAAGAAGGTCAGAGGGATACAGTAAACCTGAAGTGAAGCATTGGAATCTATAACTAGTGTCACAGGAATGGTTCAAACCATAGATAGTAAGAAGAGTCAGTATTCTTGTACTTAAGTCGGCATTGTGCCTTTTCTATTTAATTCCGATGCCATTTCTGTGTTTCATCGACAGTAAGAAGGTCAGAGCGATACAGTAAACCTGAAGTAGAGCATCGGAATCTATAACTAGTGTCACAGGAATGGTTCAAAACATATTCAGTAAGAGGAGTCAGTCCTCTTGTACTTAAGTCGGCATTGTGCATTTTCTATTTAATTCCGATGCAATAACTGTGTTTAATCGTCAATAAGAAGGTCAGAGTGATACAATAAACCTGAAGTGAAGCTTCGGAATCTATAACTAGGGTCACAGGAATGGTCCCAAATATAGTCAGTAAGAAGAGTCAGTCTTCTTGTACTTAAGTCGGCATTGTGCCCTTTCTATTTTATTCCGATGCAATTTCTGTGTTTCATCGTCAATACGAAGGTCCAAGGAAACAGTAAACCTAAAGCGAATCATCGAAATCTATAACTAGTGTCGCAGGAATGGTTCAAATCATAGACAGTAAGAAGAGTCAGTCTTCTTGTATTTAAGTCGGCATTGTGCCTTTTGTATTTAATTCCGTGCAATTTCTGTGTTTCATCGTCAATAAGAAGGTCAGAGGGATACAGTAAACCTGAAGTGAAGCATCGGAATCTGTAACTAGTGTCACAGGAATGGTTCAAAACATAGACAGTAGGAAGAGTCAGTCTTCTTGTACTTAATTCGGCATTGTGCCTTTTCTATTTAATTCCGTTGCAATTTCTGTGTTTCATCGTCAGTGGGAAGGTCAGAGGGATACAGTAAACCTGAAGTCAAGCATCGGAATCTATAACTAGTGTCACAGGAATGGTTCAAAACATAGTCAGAAAGAAGAGTCAGTCTTCTTGTACTTAAGTCGGCAATTTGCCGGTTCTATTTAATTCCGATGCAATTTCTGTGTTTCATCGTCAAAAAGAAGGTCAGAGGGATACAGTAAACCTGAAGTGAAGCATCGGAATCTGTAACTAGTGTCACAGGAATGGTTCCAATCATAGTCAGTATAAAGAGTCAGTCTTCTTGTACCTAAGTCGGCATTGTGCTTTTTCTATTTAATTCCGATGAAATTTCTGTGTTTCATCGTCAATACGAAGGTCCAAGGAAACAGTAAACCTAAAGCGAATCATCGAAATCTATAACTAGTGTCGCAGGAATGGTTCAAATCATAGACAGTAAGAAGAGTCAGTCTTCTTGTACTTAAGTCGGCATTGTGCCTTTTGTATTTAATTCCGTGCAATTTCTGTGTTTCATCGTCAATAAGAAGGTCAGAGGGATACAGTAAACCTGAAGTGAAGCATCGGAATCTGTAACTAGTGTCACAGGAATGGTTCAAAACATAGACAGTAGGAAGAGTCAGTCTTCTTGTACTTAATTCGGCATTGTGCCTTTTCTATTTAATTCCGTTGCACTTTCTGTGTTTCATCGTAAATAAGAAGGTCCAAGGGATACAGTTAACCTGAAATGAAGCATCGGAATTTATAACTAGTGTCACAGGAATGGTTCCAAACATAGTAAGTAAGAAGAGTCAGTCTTCTTGTACTTAAGTCGGCATTGTGCCTTTTCTATTTAATTCCGATGCAATTTCTGTGTTTCATCGTCAGTGAGAAGGTCAGAGGGATACAGTAAACCTTAAGTCAAGCATCGGAATCTATAACTAGTGTCACAGGAATGGTTCAAAACATAGTCAGAAAGAAGAGTCAGTCTTCTTGTACTTAAGTCGGCAATTTGCCGGTTCTATTTAATTCCGATGCAATTTCTGTGTTTCATCGTCAAAAAGAAGGTCAGAGGGATACAGTAAACCTGAAGTGAAGCATCGGAATCTGTAACTAGTGTCACAGGAATGGTTCCAATCATAGTCAGTATAAAGAGTCAGTCTTCTTGTACCTAAGTCGTCATTGTGCCTTTTCTATTTAATTCCGATGAAATTTCTGTGTTTCATCGTCAATAAGATGGTCCAAGGGTTACAGTAAACCTGAAGTGAATCTCCGGAATCTATAACTAGTGTCACAGGAATGGTTCAGAACATAGTCAGTAAGAAGAGTCAGTCTTCTTGTACTTAAGTCGACATTGTGCCTTTTGTATTTAATTCCGATGCAATTTCTGTATTTCATCGTCAATAACAAGGTCAGAGGGATGCAGTAAACCTGAAGTGAAGCATCGGAATCTGTATCTAACGTCACAGGAATGGTTAAAAACACAGACAGTGAGAAGAGTCAGTCTTCTTGTACTTAAGTCGCCATTGTGACTTTTGTATTTAATTCCGATGCAATTTCTGTGTTTCATCGTCAATAAGAAGGTCAGAGGGATACAGTAAACCTGAAGTGAGGCATCGGAATCTATAAGTAGTGTCACAGGAATGGTTCAAAACATAGACACTAAGACGGGTCAGTCTTCTTGTACTTAAGTCGGCATTGTGCCTTTTGTATTTAATACCGATGCAATTTCTGTGTTTCATCGTCAATAAGAAGGTCAGAGGGATACAGTAAACCTGAATTGAAGCATCGGAATCTACAACTAGTGTCACAGGAATGGTTCAAAGCATAGACAGTAGGAAGAGTCAGTCTACTTGTACTTAAGTCGGCATTGTGCATTTTCTATTAATTCCGATGGATTTTTTGTGTTTCAAACGTCATTAAGATGGTCAGAGGGATACAGTAAACCTGAAGTGAAGCATCGGAATCTGTAACGAGCGTCACAGGAATGGTTCAAAACATAGACAGTAAGAGGAGTCAGTCTTCTTGTACTTAAGTCGGCATTGTGCTTTTTGTATTTAATTCCGATACAATTTCTGTGTTTCGCCGTCAATAAGAAGGTCAGAAGGACACAGTTAACCTGAGGTGAAGCATCAGAATCTATAACTAGTGTCACAGGAATGGTTTACAACTTAGACTGTATGAAGAGTCAGTCTACTTGTACTTAAGTCGGCATTGTGCCTTTTCTATTTAATTCCGATGCAATTACTGTGTTTCATCGTCAATAAGAAAGTCCAAGTGATACAGTACACCTGAAGTGAAGCATCGTAATCTATAACTAGTGTCACAGGAATGGTTCAAAACATAGACAGTAAGATGAGTCAGTCTTTTGTACATAAGTCGGCATTGTGCCTTTTGTATTTAATTCCGATACAATTTCTGTGTTTCATCGTCAATAAGAAGGTCCAAGGGATACAGTAAACCTAAAGTGAAGCATCGGAATCTATAACTAGTGTCACAGGAATGGTTCAAATCATAGACACTGAGTCAGTCTTCTTGTACTTATTCGGCATTGTGCCTTTTCTATTTAATTCCGATGCAATTTCTGTGTTTCATCGTCAATAAGAAGGTCTGAGGGATACAGTAAACCTGAAATGAAGCATCGGAATCTATAACTAGTGTCACAGGAATGGTTCCAAACATAGTAAGTAAGAAGAGTCAGTCTTCTTGTACTTAAGTCGGCATTGTGCCTTTTCTAGTTAATTCTGATGCAGTTTCCGTGATTCATCATCAATAACAAGGTCCAAGGGATGCAGTACACCTGAAGTGAAGCATTGGAATCTATAACTAGTGTCACAGGAATGGTTCAAAACATAGACAGTAAGAAGAGTCAGTCTTCTTGTACTTATGTCGGAATTGTGCGTTTTCCATTTAATTCCGATGCAATTTCTGTGTTTCATCGTCAATAAGAAGGTCCTAGGGATACTGTAAACCTGAAGTGAAGCATCGGAATCTATAACTAGTGCCACAGGAATAGATCAAAATATGGACAGTAAAAATTGTCAGTCTTCTTTTACTTAAGTCGACATTGTGCCTTTTGTATTTAATTCCGATACAATTTCTGTATTTCATCGTCAATAAGAAGGTCAGCGGGATGCAGTAAACCTGAAGTGAAGCATCGGAATCTGTATCTAACGTCACAGGAATGGTTAAAAACACAGACAGTGAGAAGAGTCAGTCTTCTTGTACTTAAGTCGCCATTGTGACTTTTGTATTTAATTCCGATGCAATTTCTGTGTTTCATCGTCAATAAGAATATCAGAGGGATACAGTAAACCTGAAGTGAAGCATCGGAATCTACAACTAGTGTCACAGGAATGGTTCACAGCATAGACTGTAGGAAGTGTCAGTCTTCTTGTACTTAAGTCGGCATTGACCTTTTTCTATTTAATTCCGATGCAATTTCTGTGTTTCATCGTCATTAAGATGGTCAGAGGGTTACAGTAAATCTAAAGTGAAGCATCGGAATCTGTAACTAGCGTCACAGGAATGGTTCAAAACATAGACAGTAAGAAGAGTCAGTCTTCTTGTACTTAAGTCGGCATTGTGCCTTTTCTATTTAATTCCGATGCAATTTCTGAGTTTCATCGTCAATAAGAAGGTCAGAGGGATACAGTAAACCTGAAGTGAAGCATTGGAAATCTATAACTAGTGTCACAGGAATGGTTCAAACCATAGACAGTAAGAAGAGTCAGTATTCTTGTACTTAAGTCGGCATTGTGCCTTTTCTATTTAATTCCGATGCCATTTCTGTGTTTCATCGTCAGTAAGAAGGTCAGAGCGATACAGTAAACCTGAAGTAGAGCATCGGAATCTATAACTAGTGTCACAGGAATGGTTCAAAACATATTCAGTAAGAAGAGTCAGTCCTCTTGTACTTAAGTCGGCATTGTGCATTTTCTATTTAATTCCGATGCAATAACTGCGTTTAATCGTCAATAAGAAGGTCAGAGTGATACAATTAACCTGAAGTGAAGCATCGGAATCTATAACTAGGGTCACAGGAATGGTTCCAAACATAGTCAGTAAGAAGAGTCAGTCTTCTTGTACTTAAGTCGGCATTGTGCCCTTTCTATTTTATTCCGATGCAATTTCTGTGTTTCATCGGCAATAAGAAGGTCAGAGTGATACAATAAACCTGAAGTGAAGCATCGCAATCTATAACTAGTGTCACAGCAATGGTTCCAAACATAGTCAGTAAGAAGAGTCTGTCTTCTTGTACTTAAGTCGGCATTGTGCCTTTTCTACTTAATTCCGATGCAATTTCTGTGTTTCATCGTCATTAAGATGGTCACAGGGATACAGTAAACCTGAAGTGAGGCATCGGAATGTATAACTAGTGTCACAGGAATGGTTCAAAACATAGACAGTAAGACGGGTCAGTCTTCTTGTACTTAAGTCAGCATTGTGCTTTTTGTATTTAATACCGATGCAATTTCGGTGTTTCATCGTCAATAAGAAGTTCAGAGGGATACAGTGAACCTGAAGTGAAGCATCGGAATCTACAACTGTGTCACAGGAATGGTTCAAAGCATAGACAGTAGGAAGAGTCAGTCTTCATTTACTTAAGTCGGCATTGTGCCTTTTCTATTTAATTCCGATGCAATTTCTGTGTTTCATCGTCATTACGATGGTCAGGGGGATACAGTAAGCCTGAAGTGAAGCATCGGAATCTGTAACTAGCGTCACAGGAATGGTTCAAAACATACACAGTACGAAGAGTCAGTCTTCTTGTACTTAAGTCGACATTGTGCCTTTTGAATTTAATTCCGATGCAATTTCTGTGTTTCATCGTCAATACGAAGGTCAGAGGGATGCAGTAAACCTGAAGTTAAGCATCGGAATCTGTATCTAACGTCACAGGAATGGTTCAAAACATAGACAGTAAGAAGAGTCAGTCTTCTTGTACTTAAGTCGGCATTGTGCCTTTTGTATTTAATTCCGATGCAATTTCTGTGTTTCATCGTCAATAAGAAGGTCAGAGGGATACCGTAAACCTGAAGTGAAGCATCGGAATCTACAACTAGCGTCACAGGAATGGTTCAAAGCATAGACAGTAGGAAGAGTCAGTCTTCTTGGACTTAAGTCGGCATTGTGCCACCTCTATTTAATTCCGATGCAATTTCTGTGTTTCATCGTCATTAAGATGGTCAGAGGGATACAGTAAACCTGAAGTGAAGCATCGGAATCTCTAACTAGCGTCACTGGAATGGTTCAAAACATAGACAGTAAGAAGAGTCAGTTTTCTTGTACTTAAGTCGGCATTGTGCCTTTTGTATTTAATTCCGATGCAATTTCTGTGTTTCATCGGCAATAAGAAGGTCAGAGTGATACAATAAACCTGAAGTGAAGCATCGCAATCTATAACTAGTGTCACAGCAATGGTTCCAAACATAGTCAGTAAGAAGAGTCTGTCTTCTTGTACTTAAGTCGGCATTATGCCTTTTCTATTTAATTCCGATGCAATTTCTGTGTTTCATCGTCAATACGAAGGTCCAAGAAAACAGTAAACCTGAAGTGAATCATCGAAATCTATAACTAGTGTCGCAAGAATGGTTCAAATCATAGACAGTAAGAAGAATCAGTCTTCTTGTACTTAAGTCGGCATTGTGCCTTTTCTATTTAATTCCGATGCAATTTCTGTGTTTCATCGTCAGTAAGAAGGTCAGAGGGATACAGTAAACCTGAAGTCAAGCATCGGAATCTATAACTAGTGTCACAGGAATGGTTCAAAACATAGTCAGAAAGAAGAGTCAGTCTTCTTGTACTTAAGTCGGCAATTTGCCGTTTCTATTTAATTCCGATGCAATTTCTGTGTTTCATCGTCAAGAAGATGGTCAGAGGGATACAGTAAACCTGAAGTGAAGCATCGGAATCTGTAACTAGTGTCACAGGAATGGTTCCAATCATAGTCAGTATGAAGAGTCAGTCTTCTTGTACTTAAGTCGGCATTGTGCCTTTTCTATTTAATTCCGATAAAGTTTCTGTGTTTCATCGTCAATAAGATGGTCCAAGGGTTACAGTAAACCTGAAGTGAATCTCCGGAATCTATAACTAGTGTCACAGGAATGGTTCAAAACAGAGTCAGTAAGAAGAGTCAGTCTTCTTGTACTTAAGTCGACATTGTGCCTTTTGTATTTAATTCCGATGCAATTTCTGTGTTTCATCGTCAATAAGAAGGTCAGAGGGATGCAGTAAACCTGAAGTGAAGCATCGCAATCTGTATCTAACGTCACAGGAATGTTTAAAACACAGACAGTGAGAAGAGTCAGCCTTCTTGTACTTAAGTCGCCATTGTGACTTTTGTATTTAATTCCGATCCAATTTCTGTGTTTCATCGTCAATACGAACGTCAGAGGGATACAGCAAACCTGAAGTGAAGCATCGGAATCTACAACTAGTGTCACAGGAATGGTTCAAAGCATAGACAGTAGGAAGAGTCAGTCTTCTTGTACTTATGTCGGCATTGTGCTTTTTCTATTTAATTCCGATGCAATTTCTGTGTTTCATCGTCATTAAGATGGTCAGAGGGATACAGTAAACCTGAAGTGAAGCATCGGAATCTGTAACTAGCGTCACAGGAATGGTTCAAAACATAGACAGTAAGAAGAGTCAGTCTTCTTGTACTTAAGTCGGCATGGTGCCTTTTCTATTTAATTCCGATGCAATTTCTGAGTTTCATCGTCAATAAGAAGGTCAGAGGGATACAGTAAACCTGAAGTGAAGCATTGGAATCTATAACTAGTGTCACAGGTATGGTTCAAAACATAGACAGTAAGAAGAGTCAGTATTCTTGTACTTAAGTCGGCATTGTGCCTTTTCTATTTAATTCCGATGCAATTTCTGTGTTTCATCGTCAGCAAGAAGGTCAGAGCGATACAGTAAACCTGAAGTGGAGCATCGGAATCTATAACTAGTGTAACAGGAATGGTTCAAAATATATTCAGTAAGAAGAGTCGGTCCTCTTGTACTTAAGTCGGCATTGTGCCTTTTCTATTTAATTCCGATGAAATAACTGTGTTTAATCGTCAATAAGATGGTCAGAGTGATACAATAAACCTGAAGTGAAGCATCGGAATCTATAACTAGTGTCACAGGAATGGTTCCAAACATAGTCTGCAGGAAGAGTTAGTCTTCTTGTACTTAAGTCGGCATTGTGCCTTTTCTATTTAATTCCGATGCATTTTCTGTGTTTCATCGTCAATACGAAGGTCCAAGGAAACAGTAAACCTGAAGTGAATCATCGAAATCTATAACTAGTGTCGCAGGAGTGGTTCAAATCATAGACAGTAAGAAGAGTCAGTATTCTTGTACTTAAGTCGGCATTGTGCCTTTTCTATTTAATTCCGATGCAATTTCTGAGTTTCATCGTCAATAAGAAGGTCAGAGGGATACAGTAAACCTGAAGTGAAGCATTGGAATCTATAACTAGTGTCACAGGAATGGTTCAAACCATAGACAGTAAGAAGAGTCAGTATTCTTGTACTTAAGTCGGCATTGTGCCTTTTCTATTTAATACCGATGCAATTTCTGTGTTTCATCGTCAATAAGAAGTTCAGAGGGATACAGTTAACCTGAAGTGAAGCATCGGAATCTACAACTAGTTTCACAGGAATGGTTGAAAGCATAGACAGTAGGAAGAGTCAGTCTTCTTGTACTTAAGTCGGCATTGTGCCTTTTCTTTTTCATTCCGATGCAATTTCTGTGTTTCATCGTCATTAAGATGGTCAGAGGGATACAGTAGACCTGAAGTGAAGCATTGGAATCTGTAACTAGCGTCACAGGAATGGTTCAAAGCATAGACAGTAAGAAGAGTCAGTCTTCTTGTACTTAAGTCGGCATTGTGGCTTTTCTATTTAATTCCGATGCAATTTCTGAGTTTCATCGTCAATAAGAAGGTCCAAGGGATACAGTAAACCTGAAATGAAGCATCGGAATCTACAACTAGTGTCACATGAATGGTTCCTAATATAGTAAGTAAGAAGAGCCAGTCTTCTTGTACTTAAGTCGGCATTGTGCCATTTCTATTTAATTCCGATGCAATTTCTGTGTTTCATCGTCAGTAAGAAGGTCAGAGAGATACAGTAAACCTGAAGTGAAGCATCGGAATCTATAGCTAGTGCCACAGGAATGGTTCTAAACATAGTCAGAAAGAAGAGTCAGTATTCTTGTACTTAAGTCGGCATTGTGCCGTTTCGATTTAATTCCGATGCAATTTCTGTGTTTCATCGTCAGTAAAAAGGTCAGAGGGATACAGTAAACCTGAAGTGAAGCATCGGAATCTGTAACTAGTGTCACAGGAATGGTTCCAAACATAGTCAGTAAGAAGCGTCAGTCTTCTTGTACTTAAGTCGGCATTGTGCCTTTTCTATTTAATTCCGATGCAATTTCTGTGTTTCATCGTCAATAAGATGGTCCAAGGGTTACAGTAAACCTGAAGTGAATCATCGGAATCTATAACTAGTGTCACAGGAATATTTCAAAACATAGTCAGTAAGAAGAGTCAGTCTTCTTGCACTTAAGTCGACATTGTGCCTTTTGTATTTAATTCCGATGCAATTTCTGTGTTTCATCGTCAATAAGAAGGTCAGAGGGATGCAGTAAACCTGGAGTGAAGCATCGGAATCTGTATCTAACGTCACAGGAATGGTTCAGAACATAGACAGTAAGAAGAGTCAGTCTTCTTGTACTTAAGTCGGCAGTGTGCCTTTTCTATTTAATTCCGATGTAATTTCTGTGTTTCATCGTCAATAAGAAGGTCAGAGGGATACCGTAAACCTGAAGTGAAGCATCAGAATCTACAACTAGTGTCACAGGAATGGTTCAAAGCATAGACAGTAGGAAGAGTCAGTCTTCTTGTACTTAAGTCGGCATTGTGCCTTCTCTATTTAATTCCCATGCAATTTCTGTGTTTCATCGTCATTAAGATGGTCAGAGGGATACAGTAAACCTGAAGTGAAGCATCGGAATCTGTAACTAGTGTCACAGGAATGGTTCCAAACATATTCAGTAAGAAGAGTCAGTCCTCTTGTACTTAAGTTGACATTGTGCATTTTCTATTTAATTCCGATGCAATAACTGTGTTTAATCGTCAATAAGAAGGTCAGAGTGATACAATAAACCTGAAGTGAAGCATCGGAATCTATAACTAGGGTTGCAGGAATGGTTCCAAACATAGTCAGTAAGAAGAGTCAGTCTTCTTGTACTTAAGTCGGCATTGTGACCTTTCTATTTTATTCCGATGCAATTTCTGTGTTTCATCGTCAATACGAAGGTCCAAGGAAACAGTAAACCTGAAGCGAATCATCGAAATCTATAACTAGTGTCGCAGGAATGGTTCAAATCATAGACAGTAAGAAGAGTCAGTCTTCTTGTACTTAAGTCGGCATTGTGCCTTTTGTATTTAATTCCGTGCAATTTCTGTGTTTCATCGTCAATAAGAAGGTCAGAGGGATACAGTAAACCTGAAGTGAAGCATCGGAATCTGTAACTAGTGTCACAGGAATGGTTCAAAACATAGACTGTAGGAAGAGTCAGTCTTCTTGTACTTAAGTCGGCATTGTGCCTTTTCTATTTAATTCCGATGCAATTTCTGTGTTTCATCGTCAGTGAGAAGGTCAGAGGGATACAGTAAACCTGAAGTCAAGCATCGGAATCTATAACTAGTGTCACAGGTATGGTTCAAAACATAGTCAGAAAGAAGAGTCAGTCTTCTTGTACTTAAGTCGGCAATTTGCCGGTTCTATTTAATTGCGATGCAATTTCTGTGTTTCATCGTCAAAAAGAAGGTCAGAGGGATACAGTAAACCTGAAGTGAAGCATCGGAATCTACAACTAGTGTCACAGGAATGGTTCAAAGCATAGACTGTAGGAAGTGTCAGTTTCCTTGTACTTAAGTCGGCATTGAGCTTTTTCTATTTAATTCCTATGCATTTTCTGCGTTTCATCGCCATTAAGATGGTCAGAGGGATACAGTAAACCTAAAGTGAAGCATCGGAATCTGTAACTAGCGTCACAGGAATGGTTCAAAACATAGACAGTAAGAAGAGTCAGTATTCTTGTACTTAAGTCGGCATTGTGCCTTTTCTATTTAATTCCGATGCAATTTCTGAGTTTCATCGTCAATAAGAAGGTCAGAGGGATACAGTAAACCTGAAGTGAAGCATTGGAATCTATAACTAGTGTCACAGGAATGGTTCAAACCATAGACAGTAAGAAGAGTCAGTATTCTTGTACTTAAGTCGGCATTGTGCCTTTTCTATTTAATTCCGATGCCATTTCTGTGTTTCATCGTCAGTGAGAAGGTCAGAGCGATACAGTAAACCTGAAGTAGAGCATCGGAATCTATAACTAGTGTCACAGGACTGGTTCAAAACATATTCAGTAAGAAGAGTCAGTCCTCTTGTACTTAAGTCGACATTGTGCATTTTCTATTTAATTCCGATGCAATAACTGTGTTTAATCGTCAATAAGAAGGTCAGAGTGATACAATAAACCTGAAGTGAAGCATCGGAATCTATAACTAGGGTCACTGGAATGGTTCAAAGCATAGACTGTAGGAAGTGTCAGTCTTCTTGTACTTAAGTCGGCATTGTGACTTTTCTGTTTAATTCCGATGCAATGTCTGTGTTTAATCGTCAATACGAAGGTCCAAGGGCACAGTAAACCTGAAGTGAATCATCGAAATCTATAACTAGTGTCGCAGGAATGGTTCATATCATAGACAGTGAGAAGAGTCAGTCTTCTTGTAGTTAAGGCGGCATTGTGCCTTTTGAATTTAATTCCGTGCAATTTCTGTGTTTTATCGTCAATAAGAAGGTCAGAGGGATACAGTAAACCTGAAGTGAGGCATCGGAATCTATAAGTAGTGTCACAGGAATGGTTCAAAACATAGACACTAAGACGGGTCAGTCTTCTTGTACTTAAGTCGGCATTGTGCCTTTTGTATTTAATACCGATGAAATTTCTGTGTTTCATCGTCAATAAGAAGGTCAGAGGGATACAGTAAACCTGAAGTGAAGCATCGAAATCTACAACTAGTGTCACAGGAATGGTTCAAAGCATAGACAGTAGGAAGAGTCAGTCTACTTGTACTTAAGTCGGCATTGTGCATTTCTATTTAATTCCGATGCAATTTTTGTGTTTCATCGTCATTAAGATGGTCAGAGGGATACAGTAAACCTGAAGTGAAGCATCGGAATCTGTAACTAGCGTCACAGGAATGGTTCAAAACATAGACAGTAAGATGAGTCAGTCTTTTGTACATAAGTCGGCATTGTGCCTTTTGTATTTAATTCCGATACAATTTCTGTGTTTCATCGTCAATAAGAAGGTCCAAGGGATACAGTAAACCTAAAGTGAAGCATCGGAATCTATAACTAGTGTCACAGGAATGGTTCAAATCATAGACACTGAGTCAGTCTTCTTGTACTTATTCGGCATTGTGCCTTTTCTATTTAATTCCGATGCAATTTCTGTGTTTCATCGTCAATAAGAAGGTCTGAGGGATACAGTAAACCTGAAATGAAGCATCGGAATCTATAACTAGTGTCACAGGAATGGTTCCAAACATAGTAAGTAAGAAGAGTCAGTCTTCTTGTACTTAAGTCGGCATTGTGCCTTTTCTAGTTAATTCCGATGCAGTTTCCGTGATTCATCATCAATAACAAGGTCCAAGGGATGCAGTACACTTGAAGTGAAGCATTGGAATCTAAAACTAGTGTCACAGGAATGGTTCAAAACATAGACAGTAAGAAGAGTCAGTCTTCTTGTACTTAAGTCGGAATTGTGCGTTTTCTATTTAATTCCGATGCAATTTCTGTGTTTCATCGTCAATAAGAAGGTCCTAGGGATACTGTAAACCTGAAGTGAAGCATCGGAATCTATAACTAGTGCCACAGGAATACATCAAAATATGGACAGTAAAAATTGTCAGTCTTCTTTTACATAAGTCGGCATTGTGCCTTTTGTATTTTATTCCGATGCAATTTCGGTGTTTCATCGTCAATAAGAAGGTCAGAGGGATACAGTAAACCTGAAGTGAAGCATCGGAATCTGTAACTAGCGTCACAGGAATGGTTCAAAACATAGACAGTAGGAAGAGTCAGTCTTCTTGTACTTAATTCGGCATTGTGCCTTTTCTATTTAATTCCGTTGCACTTTCTGTGTTTCATCGTAAATAAGAAGGTCCAAGGGATACAGTAAACCTGAAATGAAGCATCGGAATTTATAACTAGTGTCACAGGAATGGTTCCAAACATAGTAAGTAAGAAGAGTCAGTCTTCTTGTACTTAAGTCGGCATTGTGCCTTTTCTATTTAATTCCGATGCAATTTCTGTGTTTCATCGTCAGTAAGAAGGTCAGAGGGATACAGTAAACCTGAAGTCAAGCATCGGAATCTATAACTAGTGTCACAGGAATGGTTCAAAACATAGTCAGAAAGAAGAGTCAGTCTTCTTGTACTTAAGTCGGCAATTTGCCGGTTCTATTTAATTCCGATGCAATTTCTGTGTTTCATCGTCAAAAAGAAGGTCAGAGGGATACAGTAAACCTGAAGTGAAGCATCGGAATCTGTAACTAGTGTCACAGGAATGGTTCCAATCATTGTCAGTATAAAGAGTCAGTCTTCTTGTACCGAAATCGGCATTGTGCCTTTTCTATTTAATTCCGATGAAATTTCTGTGTTTCATCGTCAATAAGATGGTCCAAGGGTTACAGTAAACCTGAAGTGAATCTCCGGAATCTATAACTAGTGTCACAGGAATGGTTCAAAACATAGTCAGTAAGAAGAGTCAGTCTTCTTGTACTTAAGTCGACATTGTGCCTTTTGTATTTAATTCCGATACAATTTCTGTATTTCATCGTCAATAAGAAGGTCAGAGGGATGCAGTAAATCTGAAGTGAAGCATTGGAGTCTATAACTAGTGTCACAGGAATGGTTCAAACCATAGACAGTAAGAAGAGTCAGTATTCTTGTACTTAAGTCGGCATTGTGCCTTTTCTATTTAATTCCGATGCCATTTCTGTGTTTCATCGTCAGTAAGAAGGTCAGAGCGATACAGTAAACCTGAAGTAGAGCATCGGAATCTATAACTAGTGTCACAGGAATGGTTCAAAACATATTCAGTATGAAGAGTCAGTCCTCTTGTACTTAAGTCGGCATTGTGCATTTTCTATTTAATTACGATGCAATAACTGTGTTTAATCGTCAATAAGAAGGTCAGAGTGATACAATAAACCTGAAGTGAAGCATCGGAATCTCTAACTAGGGTCACAGGAATGGTTCCAAACATAGTCAGTAAGAAGAGTCAGTCTTCTTGTACTTAAGTCGGCATTGTGCCCTTTCTATTTTATTCCGATGCAATTTCTGTGTTTCATCGTCAATACGAAGGTCCAAGGAAACATTAAACCTGAAGCGAATCATCGAAATCTATAACTAGTGTCGCAGGAATGGTTCAAATCATAGACAGTAAGAAGAGTCAGTCTTCTTGTACTTAAGTCGGCATTGTGCCTTTTGTATTTAATTCCGTGCAATTTCTGTGTTTCATCGTCAATAAGAAGGTCAGAGGGATACAGTAAACCTGAAGTGAAGCATCGGAATCTGTAACTAGTGTCACAGGAATGGTTCAAAACATAGACAGTAGGAAGAGTCAGTCTTCTTGTACTTAATTCGGCATTGTGCCTTTTCTATTTAATTCCGTTGCACTTTCTGTGTTTCATAGTAAATAAGAAGGCCAAGGGATACAGTAAACCTGAAATGAAGCATCGGAATCTATAACTAGTGTCACAGGAATGGTTCCAAACATAGTAAGTAAGAAGAGTCAGTCTTCTTGTACTTAAGTCGGCATTGTGCCTTTTCTATTTAATTCCGATGCAATTTCTGTGTTTCATCGTCAGTAAGAAGGTCAGAGGGATACAGTAAACCTGAAGTCAAGCATCGGAATCTATAACTAGTGTCACAGGAATGGTTCAAAACATAGTCAGTAAGAAGAGTCAGTCTTCTTGTACTTAAGTCGACATTGTGCCTTTTGTATTTAATTCCGACGCAATTTCTGTATTTCATCGTCAATAAGAAGGTCAGAGGGATGCAGTAAACCTGAAGTGAAGCATCGGAATCTGTATCTAACGTCACAGGAATGGTTAAAAACACAGACAGTGAGAAGAGTCAGTCTTCTTGTACTTAAGTCCCCATTGTGACTTTTGTATTTAATTCCGATGCAATTTCTGTGTTTCATCGTCAATAAGAACGTCAGAGGGATGCAGTAAACCTGAAGTGAAGCATCGGAATCTACAACTAGTGTCACAGGAATGGTTCAAAGCATAGACTGTAGGAAGTGTCAGTCTTCTTGTACTTAAGTCGGCATTGTGCCATTTCTATTTAATTCCGATGCAATTTCTGTGTTTCATCGTCAATAAGAAGGTCAGAGGGATGCAGTAAACCTGAAGTGAAGCATCGGAATCTGTATCTAATGTCACAGGAATGGTTCAAAACATAGACAGTAAGAAGAGTCAGTCTTCTTGTACTTAAGTCGGCATTGTGCCTTTTGTATTTAATTCCGATGCGATTTCTGTGTTTCATCGGCAATAAGAAGGTCAGAGTGATACAATAAACCTGAAGTGAAGCATCGCAATCTATAACTAGTGTCACAGCAATGGTTCCAAACATAGTCAGTAAGAAGAGTCTGTCCTCTTGTACTTAAGTCGGCATTGTGCCTTTTCTATATAATTCCGATGCAATTTCTGTGTTTCATCGTCATTAAGATGGTCACAGGGATACAGTAAACCTGAAGTGAGGCATCGGAATGTATAACTAGTGTCACAGGAATGGTTCACAACATAGATAGTAAGACGGGTCAGTCTTCTTGTATTTAAGTCAGCATTGTGATTTTTGTATTTAATACCGATGCAATTTCGGTGTTTCATCGTCAATAAGAAGTTCAGAGGGATACAGTGAACCTGAAGTGAAGCATCGGAATCTACAACTAGTGTCACAGGAATGGTTCAAAGCATAGACAGTAGGAAGAGTCAGTCTTCTCGTACGTAAGTCGGCATTGTGCCTTTTCTATTTAATTCCGATGCAATTTCTGTGTTTCATCGTCATTAAGATGGTCAGAGGGATACAGTAAACCTGAAGTGAAGCATCGGAATCTGTAACTAGCGTCACAGGAATGGTTCAAAACATACACAGTAAGAAGAGTCAGTCTTCTTGTACTTAAGTCGGCATTGTGCATTTTCTATTTAATTCCGATGCAATTTCTGAGTTTCATCGTCAATAAGAAGGTCCTAGGGATACAGTAAACCTGAAATGAAGCATCGGAATCTACAACTAGTGTCACAGGAATGGTTTCTAACATAGTAAGTAAGAAGAGCCAGTCTTCTTTTACTTAAGTCGGCATTGTGCCATTTCTATTTAATTCCGATGCAATTTCTGTGTTTCATCGTCAATAAGATCTTCCAAGGGTTACAGTAAACCTGAAGTGAATCATCCGAATCTGTATCTGGTGTCACAGGAATGGTTCAAAACATAGTCAGTACGAAGAGTCAGTCTTCTTGTACTTAAGTCGACATTGTGCCTTTTGAATTTAATTCCGATGCAATTTCTGTTTTCATGGTCAATAAGAAGGTCAGAGGGATGCAGTAAACCTAATGTTAAACATCGGAATCTGTATCTAACGTCACAGGAATGGTTCAAAACATAGACAGTAAGAAGAGTCAGTCTTCTTGTACTTAAGTCGGCATTGTGCCTTTTGTATTTAATTCCGATGCAATTTCTGTGTTTCATCGTCAATAAGAAGGTCAGAGGGAGACCGTAAACCTGAGGTGAAGAATCGGAATCTACAACTAGCATCACAGGAATGGTTCAAAGCATAGACAGTAGGAAGAGTCAGTCTTCTTGGACTTAAATCGGCATTGTGCCACCTCTATTTAATTCCGATGCAATTTCTGTGTTTCATCGTCATTAAGATGGTCAGAGGGATACAGTAAACCTGAAGTGAAGCATCGGAATCTCTAACTAGCGTCACTGGAATGGTTCAAAACATAGACAGTAAGAAGAGTCAGTTTTCTTGTACTTAAGTCGGCATTGTGCCTTTTGTATTTAATTCCGATGCAATTTCTGTGTTTCATCGGCAATAAGAAGGTCAGAGTGATACAATAAACCTGAAGTGAAGCATCGCAATCTATAACTAGTGTCACAGCAATGGTTCCAAACATAGTCAGTAAGAAGAGTCTGTCTTCTTGTACTTAAGTCGGCATTGTGCCTTTTCTATTTAATTCCGATGCAATTTCTGTGTTTCATCGTCAGTAAGAAGGTCAGAGGGGTACAGTAAACCTGAAGTCAAGCATCGGAATCTATAACTAGTGTCACAGGAATGGTTCAAAACATAGTCGGAAAGAAGAGTCAGTCTTGTTGTACTTAAGTCGGCAATTTGCCGTTTCTATTTAATTCCGATGCAATTTCTGTGTTTCATCGTCAATAAGATTGTCAGAGGGATACAGTAAACCTGAAGTGAAGCATCGGAATCTGTAACTAGTGTCACAGGAATGGTTCCAATCATAGTCAGTATGAAGAGTCAGTCTTCTTGTACTTAAGTCGGCATTGTGCCCTTTCTATTTTATTCCGATGCAATTTCTGTGTTTCATCGTCAATACGAAGGTCCAAGGAAACATTAAACCTGAAGCGAATCATCGAAATCTATAACTAGTGTCGCAGGAATGGTTCAAATCATAGACAGTAAGAAGAGTCAGTCTTCTTGTACTTAAGTCGGCATTGTGCCTTTTGTATTTAATTCCGTGCAATTTCTGTGTTTCATCGTCAATAAGAAGGTCAGAGGGATACAGTAAACCTGAAGTGAAGCATCGGAATCTGTAACTAGTGTCACAGGAATGGTTCAAAACATAGACAGTAGGAAGAGTCAGTCTTCTTGTACTTAATTCGGCATTGTGCCTTTTCTATTTAATTCCGTTGCACTTTCTGTGTTTCATAGTAAATAAGAAGGCCAAGGGATACAGTAAACCTGAAATGAAGCATCGGAATCTATAACTAGTGTCACAGGAATGGTTCCAAACATAGTAAGTAAGAAGAGTCAGTCTTCTTGTACTTAAGTCGGCATTGTGCCTTTTCTATTTAATTCCGATGCAATTTCTGTGTTTCATCGTCAGTAAGAAGGTCAGAGGGATACAGTAAACCTGAAGTCAAGCATCGGAATCTATAACTAGTGTCACAGGAATGGTTCAAAACATAGTCAGAAAGAAGAGTCAGTCTTCTTGCACTTAAGTCGGCAATTTGCCGGTTCTATTTAATTCCGATGCAATTATTGTGTTTCATCGTCAAAAAGAAGGTCAGAGGGATACAGTAAACCTGAAGTGAAGCATCGGAATCTGTAACTAGTGTCACAGGAATGGTTCCTATCACAGTCAGTATAAAGAGTCAGTCTTCTTGTACCTAAGTCGGCATTGTGCCTTTTCTATTTAATTCCGATGAAATTTCTGTGTTTCATCGTCAATAAGATGGTCCAAGGGTTACAGTAAACCTGAAGTGAATCTCCGGAATCTATAACTAGTGTCACAGGAATGGTTCAAAACATAGTCAGTAAGAAGAGTCAGTCTTCTTGTACTTAAGTCGACATTGTGCCTTTTGTATTTAATTCCGACGCAATTTCTGTATTTCATCGTCAATAAGAAGGTCAGAGGGATGCAGTAAACCTGAAGTGAAGCATCGGAATCTGTATCTAACGTCACAGGAATGGTTAAAAACACAGACAGTGAGAAGAGTCAGTCTTCTTGTACTTAAGTCCCCATTGTGACTTTTGTATTTAATTCCGATGCAATTTCTGTGTTTCATCGTCAATAAGAACGTCAGAGGGATGCAGTAAACCTGAAGTGAAGCATCGGAATCTACAACTAGTGTCGCAGGAATGGTTCAAAGCATAGACTGTAGGAAGTTTCAGTCTTCTTGTACTTAAGTCGGCATTGAGCTTTTTCTATTTAATTCCGATGCAATTTCTGTGTTTCATCGTCAATAAGATTGTCAGAGGGATACAGTAAACCTGAAGTGAAGCATCGGAATCTGTAACTAGTGTCAAAGGAATGGTTCCAATCATAGTCAGTATGAAGAGTCAGTCTTCTTGTACTTAAGTCGGCATTGTGCCTTTTCTATTTAATTCCGATAAAGTTTCTGTGTTTCATCGTCAATAAGATGGTCCAAGGGTTACAGTAAACCTGAAGTGTATCTCCGGAATCTATAACTAGTGTCACAGGAATGGTTCAAAACATAGTCAGTAAGAAGAGTCAGTCTTCTTGTACTTAAGTCGACATTGTGCCTTTTGTATTTAATTCCGATGCAATTTCTGTGTTTCATCGTCAATAAGAAGGTCAGAGGGATGCAGTAAACCTGAAGTGAAGCATCGGAATCTGTATCTAACGTCACAGGAATGGTTAAAAACACAGACAGTGAGAAGAGTCAGCCTTCTTGTACTTAAGTCGCCATTGTGACTTTTGTATTTAATTCCGATGCAATTTCTGTGTTTCATCGTCAATACGAACGTCAGAGGGATACAGCAAACCTGACGTGAAGCATCGGAATCTACAACTAGTGTCACAGGAATGGTTCAAAGCATAGACAGTAGGAAGAGTCAGTCTTCTTGTACTTAAGTCGGCATTGTGCTTTTTCTATTTAATTCCCATGCAATTTCTGTGTTTCATCGTCATTAAGATGGTCAGAGGGATACAGTAAACCTGAAGTGAATCATCGGAATCTGTAACTAGCGTCACAGGAATGGTTCAAAACATAGACAGTAAGAAGAGTCAGTCTTCTTGTACTTAAGTCGGCATGGTGCCTTTTCTATTTAATTCCGATGCAATTTCTGAGTTTCATCGTCAATAAGAAGGTCAGAGGGATACAGTAACCCTGAAGTGAAGCATTGGAATCTATAACTAGTGTCACAGGAATGGTTCAAACCATAGACAGTAAGAAGAGTCAGTATTCTTGTACTTAAGTCGGCATTGTGCCTTTTCTATTTAATTCCGATGCAATTTCTGTGTTTCATCGTCAGCAAGAAGGTCAGAGGGATACAGTAACCCTGAAGTGAAGCATTGGAATCTATAACTAGTGTCAAAGGAATGGTTCCAATCATAGTCAGTATGAAGAGTCAGTCTTCTTGTACTTAAGTCGGCATTGTGCCTTTTCTATTTAATTCCGATAAAGTTTCTGTGTTTCATCGTCAATAAGATCTTCCAAGGGTTACAGTAAACCTGAAGTGAATCATCCGAATCTGTATCTGGTGTCACAGGAATGGTTCAAAACATAGTCAGTACGAAGAGTCAGTCTTCTTGTACTTAAGTCGACATTGTGCCTTTTGAATTTAATTCCGATGCAATTTCTGTTTTCATGGTCAATAAGAAGGTCAGAGGGATGCAGTAAACCTAATGTTAAACATCGGAATCTGTATCTAACGTCACAGGAATGGTTCAAAACATAGACAGTAAGAAGAGTCAGTCTTCTTGTACTTAAGTCGGCATTGTGCCTTTTGTATTTAATTCCGATGCAATTTCTGTGTTTCATCGTCAATAAGAAGGTCAGAGGGAGACCGTAAACCTGAGGTGAAGAATCGGAATCTACAACTAGCATCACAGGAATGGTTCAAAGCATAGACAGTAGGAAGAGTCAGTCTTCTTGGACTTAAATCGGCATTGTGCCACCTCTATTTAATTCCGATGCAATTTCTGTGTTTCATCGTCATTAAGATGGTCAGAGGGATACAGTAAACCTGAAGTGAAGCATCGGAATCTCTAACTAGCGTCACTGGAATGGTTCAAAACATAGACAGTAAGAAGAGTCAGTTTTCTTGTACTTAAGTCGGCATTGTGCCTTTTGTATTTAATTCCGATGCAATTTCTGTGTTTCATCGGCAATAAGAAGGTCAGAGTGATACAATAAACCTGAAGTGAAGCATCGCAATCTATAACTAGTGTCACAGCAATGGTTCCAAACATAGTCAGTAAGAAGAGTCTGTCTTCTTGTACTTAAGTCGGCATTGTGCCTTTTCTATTTAATTCCGATGCAATTTCTGTGTTTCATCGTCAGTAAGAAGGTCAGAGGGGTACAGTAAACCTGAAGTCAAGCATCGGAATCTATAACTAGTGTCACAGGAATGGTTCAAAACATAGTCGGAAAGAAGAGTCAGTCTTCTTGTACTTAAGTCGGCAATTTGCCGTTTCTATTTAATTCCGATGCAATTTCTGTGTTTCATCGTCAATAAGATTGTCAGAGGGATACAGTAAACCTGAAGTGAAGCATCGGAATCTGTAACTAGTGTCACAGGAATGGTTCCAATCATAGTCAGTATGAAGAGTCAGTCTTCTTGTACTTAAGTCGGCATTGTGCCCTTTCTATTTTATTCCGATGCAATTTCTGTGTTTCATCGTCAATACGAAGGTCCAAGGAAACATTAAACCTGAAGCGAATCATCGAAATCTATAACTAGTGTCGCAGGAATGGTTCAAATCATAGACAGTAAGAAGAGTCAGTCTTCTTGTACTTAAGTCGGCATTGTGCCTTTTGTATTTAATTCCGTGCAATTTCTGTGTTTCATCGTCAATAAGAAGGTCAGAGGGATACAGTAAACCTGAAGTGAAGCATCGGAATCTGTAACTAGTGTCACAGGAATGGTTCAAAACATAGACAGTAGGAAGAGTCAGTCTTCTTGTACTTAATTCGGCATTGTGCCTTTTCTATTTAATTCCGTTGCACTTTCTGTGTTTCATAGTAAATAAGAAGGCCAAGGGATACAGTAAACCTGAAATGAAGCATCGGAATCTATAACTAGTGTCACAGGAATGGTTCCAAACATAGTAAGTAAGAAGAGTCAGTCTTCTTGTACTTAAGTCGGCATTGTGCCTTTTCTATTTAATTCCGATGCAATTTCTGTGTTTCATCGTCAGTAAGAAGGTCAGAGGGATACAGTAAACCTGAAGTCAAGCATCGGAATCTATAACTAGTGTCACAGGAATGGTTCAAAACATAGTCAGAAAGAAGAGTCAGTCTTCTTGCACTTAAGTCGGCAATTTGCCGGTTCTATTTAATTCCGATGCAATTATTGTGTTTCATCGTCAAAAAGAAGGTCAGAGGGATACAGTAAACCTGAAGTGAAGCATCGGAATCTGTAACTAGTGTCACAGGAATGGTTCCTATCACAGTCAGTATAAAGAGTCAGTCTTCTTGTACCTAAGTCGGCATTGTGCCTTTTCTATTTAATTCCGATGAAATTTCTGTGTTTCATCGTCAATAAGATGGTCCAAGGGTTACAGTAAACCTGAAGTGAATCTCCGGAATCTATAACTAGTGTCACAGGAATGGTTCAAAACATAGTCAGTAAGAAGAGTCAGTCTTCTTGTACTTAAGTCGACATTGTGCCTTTTGTATTTAATTCCGACGCAATTTCTGTATTTCATCGTCAATAAGAAGGTCAGAGGGATGCAGTAAACCTGAAGTGAAGCATCGAAATCTGTATCTAACGTCACAGGAATGGTTAAAAACACAGACAGTGAGAAGAGTCAGTCTTCTTGTACTTAAGTCCCCATTGTGACTTTTGTATTTAATTCCGATGCAATTTCTGTGTTTCATCGTCAATAAGAACGTCAGAGGGATGCAGTAAACCTGAAGTGAAGCATCGGAATCTACAACTAGTGTCGCAGGAATGGTTCAAAGCATAGACTGTAGGAAGTTTCAGTCTTCTTGTACTTAAGTCGGCATTGAGCTTTTTCTATTTAATTCCGATGCAATTTCTGTGTTTCATCGTCAATAAGATTGTCAGAGGGATACAGTAAACCTGAAGTGAAGCATCGGAATCTGTAACTAGTGTCAAAGGAATGGTTCCAATCATAGTCAGTATGAAGAGTCAGTCTTCTTGTACTTAAGTCGGCATTGTGCCTTTTCTATTTAATTCCGATAAAGTTTCTGTGTTTCATCGTCAATAAGATGGTCCAAGGGTTACAGTAAACCTGAAGTGTATCTCCGGAATCTATAACTAGTGTCACAGGAATGGTTCAAAACATAGTCAGTAAGAAGAGTCAGTCTTCTTGTACTTAAGTCGACATTGTGCCTTTTGTATTTAATTCCGATGCAATTTCTGTGTTTCATCGTCAATAAGAAGGTCAGAGGGATGCAGTAAACCTGAAGTGAAGCATCGGAATCTGTATCTAACGTCACAGGAATGGTTAAAAACACAGACAGTGAGAAGAGTCAGCCTTCTTGTACTTAAGTCGCCATTGTGACTTTTGTATTTAATTCCGATGCAATTTCTGTGTTTCATCGTCAATACGAACGTCAGAGGGATACAGCAAACCTGACGTGAAGCATCGGAATCTACAACTAGTGTCACAGGAATGGTTCAAAGCATAGACAGTAGGAAGAGTCAGTCTTCTTGTACTTAAGTCGGCATTGTGCTTTTTCTATTTAATTCCCATGCAATTTCTGTGTTTCATCGTCATTAAGATGGTCAGAGGGATACAGTAAACCTGAAGTGAATCATCGGAATCTGTAACTAGCGTCACAGGAATGGTTCAAAACATAGACAGTAAGAAGAGTCAGTCTTCTTGTACTTAAGTCGGCATGGTGCCTTTTCTATTTAATTCCGATGCAATTTCTGAGTTTCATCGTCAATAAGAAGGTCAGAGGGATACAGTAACCCTGAAGTGAAGCATTGGAATCTATAACTAGTGTCACAGGAATGGTTCAAACCATAGACAGTAAGAAGAGTCAGTATTCTTGTACTTAAGTCGGCATTGTGCCTTTTCTATTTAATTCCGATGCAATTTCTGTGTTTCATCGTCAGCAAGAAGGTCAGAGCGATACAGTAAACCTGAAGTGGAGCATCGGAATCTATAACTAGTGTAACAGGAATGGTTCAAAATATGTTCAGTAAGAAGAGTCGGTCCTCTTGTACTTAAGTCGGCATTGTGCCTTTTCTATTTAATTCCGATGCAATAACTGTGTTTAATCGTCAATAAGAAGGTCAGAGTGATACAATAAACCTGAAGTGAAGCATCGGAATCTATAACTAGTGTCACAGGAATGGTTCCAAACATAGTCTGTAAGAAGAGTCAGTCTTCTTGTACTTAAGTCGGCATTGTGCCTTTTCTATTTAATTCCGATGCATTTTCTGTGTTTCATCGTCAATACGAATTTCCAAGGAAACAGTAAACCTGAAGCGAATCATCGAAATCTATAACTAGTGTCGCAGGAATGGTTCAAATCATAGACAGTAAGAAGAGTCAGTATTCTTGTACTTAAGTCAGCATTGTGCCTTTTGTATTTAATTCCGTGCAATTTCTGAGTTTTATCGTCGATAAGAAGGTCACGGGGATACAGTAAACCTGAAGTGAGGCATCGGAATCTATAACTAGTGTCACAGGAATGGTTCAAAGCATAGACAGTAACACGGGTCAGTCTTCTTGTACTTAAGCCGGCATTGTGCCTTTTGTATTTAATACCGATGCGATTTCTGTGTTTCATCGTCAATAAGAAGTTCAGAGGGATACAGTAAACCTGAAGTGAAGCATCGGAATCTACAACTAGTTTCACAGGAATGGTTGAAAGCATAGACAGTAGGAAGAGTCAGTCTTCTTGTACTTAAGTCGGCATTGTGCCTTTTCTTTTTAATTCCGATGCAATTTCTGTGTTTCATCGTCATTAAGATGGTCAGAGGGATACAGTAAACCAGAAGTGAAGCATCGGAATCTGTAACTAGCGTCACAGGAATGGTTCAAAGCATAGACAGTAAGAAGAGTCAGTCTTCTTGTACTTAGGTCGGCATTGTGCCTTTTCTATTTAATTCCGATGCAATTTCTTAGTTTCATCGTCAATAAGAAGGTCCAAGGGATACAGTAAACCTGAAATGAAGCATTGGAATCTACAACTAGTTCACATGAATGGTTCCTAATATAGTAAGTAAGAAGAGCCAGTCTTCTTGTACTTAAGTCGGCATTGTGCCATTTCTATTTAATTCCGATGCAATTTCTGTGTTTCATCGTCAGTAAGAAGGTCAGAGGGACACAGTAAACCTGAAGTGAAGCATCGGAATCTATATCTAGTGTCACAGGAATGGTTCAAAACATAGTCAGAAAGAAGAGTCAGTCTTCTTGTACTTAAGTCGGCATTGTGCCGTTTCGATTTAATTCCGATGCAATTTCTGTGTTTCATCGTCAGTAAAAAGGTCAGAGGGATACAGTAAACCTGAAGTGAAGCATCGGAATCTGTAACTAGTGTCACAGGAATGGTTCCAAACATAGTCAGTAAGAAGAGTCAGTCTTCTTGTACTTAAGTCGGCATTGTGCCTTTTCTATTTAATTCCGATGCAATTTCTGTGTTTCATCGTCAATAAGATGGTCCAAGGGTTACAGTAAACCTGAAGTGAATCATCGGAATCTATAACTAGTGTCACAGGAATATTTCAAAACATAGTCAGTAAGAAGAGTCAGTCTTCTTGCACTTAAGTCGACATTGTGCCTTTTGTTTTTAATTCCGATGCAATTTCTGTGTTTCATCGTCAATAAGAAGGTCAGAGGGATGCAGTAAACCTGGAGTGAAAGATCGGAATCTGTATCTAACGTCACAGGAATGGTTCAAAACATAGACAGTAAGAAGAGTCAGTCTTCTTGTACTTAAGTCGGCAGTGTGCCTTTTGTATTTAATTTCGATGTAATTACTGTGTTTCATCGTCAATAAGAAGGTCAGAGGGATACCGTAAACCTGAAGTGAAGCATCGGAATCTACAACTAGTGTCACAGGAATGGTTCAAAGCATAGACAGTAGGAAGAGTCAGTCTTCTTGTACTTAAGTCGGCATTGTGCCTTCTCTATTTAATTCCCATGCAATTTCTGTGTTTCATCGTCATTAAGATGGTCAGAGGGATACAGTAAACCTGAAGTGAAGCATCGGAATCTGTAACTAGTGTCACAGGAATGGTTCCAAACATAGTCAGTAAGAAGAGTCTGTCTTCTTGTACTTAAGTCGGCATTGTGCCTTTTCTATTTAATTCCGATGCAATTTCTGTGTTTCATCGTCAATACGAAAGTCCAAGGAAACAGTAAACCTCAAGTGAATCATCGAAATCTATAACTAGTGTCGCAGGAATGGTTCAAATCATGGACGGTAAGAAGAGTCAGTCTTCTTGTAATTAAGTCGGCATTTTGCCTTTTGTATTTAATTCCGATGCAATTTCTGTGTTTTATCGTCAATAAGAAGGTCAGAGGGATTCAGCAAACCTGAAGTGAAGCATCGGAATCTATAACTAGTGTCACAGGAATGGTTCAAAACGTAGACAGTAAGACGGGTCAGTCTTCTTGTACTTAAGTCGGCATTGTGCGTTTTGTATTTAATACCGATGCAATTTCTGTGTTTCATCGTCAATAAGAAGGTCAGGGGGATACAGTAAACCTAAAGTGAAGCATCGGAATCTACAACTAGGGTCACGGGAATGGTTCAAAACATAGAGAGTAGGAAGCGTCAGTCTTCTTGTAATTAAGTCGGCATTGTGCCTTTTCTATTTAATTCCGATGCATTTTCTGTGTTTCATCGTCAGTGAGAAGGTCAGACGGATACAGAGAACCTGAAGTGGAGCATCGGAATCTATAACTAGTGTCACAGGAATGGTTCAAAACATATTCAGTGAGAAGTGTCAGTCCTGTTGTACTTAAGTCGGCATTGTGACTTTTCTATTTAATTCCGATGCAATATCTGTGTTTAATCGTCAATAACAAGGTCAGAGTTATACAATAAACCTGAAGTGCGGCATCGGAAACTATAACTAGTGTCACAGGAATTGTTCCAAACATAGTCAGTAAGAAGAGTCAGTCTTCTTGTACTTAAGTCGGCATTGTGCCTTTTCTATTTAATTCAGATGCAATTTCGGTGTTTCATCGTCAGTTCGAAGGTCCATAGAAACAGTAAACCAGAAGTGAATCATCGAAATCCATAACTAGTGCCGCAGGAATGGTTCATATCATAGACAGTAAGAAGAGTCAGTCTTCTTGTACTTAAGTCATCATTGTGCCTTATCTATTTAATTCCGTGCAATTTCTGTGTTTTATGGTCAATAAGAAGGTCACAGGGATACAGTAAACCTGAAGTGAGGCATCGGAATCTATAACTAGTGTCACAGGAATGGTTCAAAACATAGACTGTAAGACGGGTCAGTCTTCTTGTACTTAAGTCGGCATTGTGCCTTTTGTATTTAATTCCGATGGAATTTCTGTGTTTCATCGTCAATAAGATGGTCCAAGGGTTACAGTAAACCTGAAGTGAATCATCGGAATCTATAACTAGTGTCACAGGAATGGTTCAAAACAAAGTCAGTAAGAAGAGTCAGTCTTCTTGTACTTAAGTCGACATTGTGGATTTTGTATTTAATTCCGATGCAATTTCTGTGTTTCATCGTCAATAAGAAGGTCAGAGGGATGCAGTAAACCTGAAGTAAAGCATCGGAATCTGTAACTAACGTCACAGGAATGGTTCAAAACATAGACAGTAAGAAGAGTCAGTCTTCTTGTGCTTAAGTCGGCATTGTGCCTTTTCTATTTGATTCCGATGCAATTTCTGTGTTTCATCGTCATTAAGATGGTCAGAGGGATTCAGCAAACCTGAAGTGAAGCATCGGAATCTGTAACTAGTGTCACAGGAATGGTTCCAAACATAGTCAGTAAGAAGAGTCTGTCTTCCTGTACTTAAGTCGGCATTGTGCGTTTTCTATTTAATTCCGATGCAATTTCTGTGTTTCATTGTCAATACGAAGGTCCAAGGAAACAGTAAACCTGAAATGAATCATCGAAATCTATAACTAGGGTCGCAGGAATGGTTCAAATCATTGACAGTAAGAAGAGTCAGTCTTCTTGTACTTAAGTCGGCATTGTGCCTTTTGTATTTAATTCCGATGCATTTTCTATGTTTTATCGTCAATAAGAAGGTCAGAGGGATACAGTAAACCTGAAGTAAAGCATCGGAATCTGTATCTAACGTCACAGAAATGGTTCAAAACATAGACAGTAAGAAGAGTCAGTCTTCTTGTACTTAAGTCGTCAATGTGCCTTTTCTATTTAATTCCGATGCAATTTCTGAGTTTCATCGTCAATAAGAAGGTCAGAGGGATACAGTAAACCTGAAGTGAAGCATCGGACTCTATAACTAGTGTCACAGGAATGGTTCAAACCATAGACAGTAAGAAGAGTCAGTATTCTTGTACTTAAGTCATCATTGTGCCTTTTCCATTTAATTCCGATGCAATTTCTGTGTTTCATCGTCAGTAAGAAGGTCAGAGGGATACAGTGAACCTGAAGTGGAGCATCGGAATCTATAACTAGTGTCACAGGAATGGTTCAAAACATATTCAGTAAGAAGAGTCAGTCCTCTTGTACTTAAGTCGGCATTGTGCTTTTCTATTTAATTCCGATGCAATATCTGTGTTTAATTGTCAATAAGAAGGTCAGAGTGATACAGTAAACCTGCAGTGAGGCATCGGAATCTATAACTAGTGTCACAGGAATTGTTCCAAACATAGTCAATAAGCAGAGTCAGTCTTCTTGTACTTAAGTCGGTATTGTGCCTTTTCTATTTAATTCCGATGCAATTTCTGTGTTTCATCGTCAGTTCGAAGGTCCATAGAAACAGTAAACCTGAAGTGAATCATCGAAATCTATAACTAGTGCCGCAGGAATGGTTCAAATCATAGACAGTAAGAAGAGTCAGTCTTCTTGTACTTAAGTCGGCAATGTGCCTTTTGAATTTAATACCGATGCAATTTCTGTGTTTCATCGTCAGTAAGAAGGTCAGAGGGATACAGTAAACCTGAAGTGAAGCATCGGAATCTATAACTAGTGTCACAGGAACGGTTCAAATCATAGACAGTAAGGAGAGTCAGTCTTCTCGTTCTTAAGTCGCAATTGTGCCATTTGTATATAATTCCGATGCAATTTCTGTGTTTCATCGGCAATAAGAAGGTCGGAGGGATACAGTAAACCTGAAGTGAAGCATCGGAATCTACAGCTAGTGTCACAGGAATGGTTCAAAGCATAGACAGTAGGATGAGTCAGTCTTCATGTACTTAAGTCGGCAATTTGGCGTTTCTATTTAATTCCGAAGCTATTTCTGTGTTTCATCGTCAATAAGAAGTTCAGAGGGATACAGTAAACCTGAAGTGAAGCATCGGAATCTGTAAATAGTGTCACAGGAATGGTTCCAATCATAGTCAGTATGAAGAGTCTGTCTTCTTGTACTTAAGTCGGCATTGTGCATTTTCTGTTTAATTCCGATGAAATTTCTGTGTTTCATCGTCAATAAGATGGTCCAAGGGTTACAGTAAACCTGAAGTGAATCTCCGGAATCTATAACTAGTGTCACAGGAATGGTTCAAAACATAGTCAGTAAGAAGAGTCAGTCTTCTTTAACTTACGTCGACATTGTGCCTTTTGTATTTAAATCCGATGCAATTTCTGTGTTTCATCGTCAATAAGAAGGTCAGAGGGATGCAGTAAACCTGAAGTGAAGCATCGGAATCTGTATCTAACGCCACAGGAATGGTTAAAAACACAGACAGTGAGAAGAGTCAGTCTTCTTGTACTTATGTCGCCGTTGTGCCTTTTGTATTTAATTCCGATGCAATTTCTGTGTTTCATCGTCAATAAGAAGGTCAGAGGGATACAGTAAACCTGAAGTGAAGCATCGGAATCTACAACTAGTGACACAGGAATGGTTCAAATCATAGACAGTAGGAAGGGTCAGTCTTCTTGTACTTAAGTCGGCATTGTGCCTTTTCTAATTAATTCCGATGCAATTTCTGTGTTTCATCGTCATTAAGATGGTGAGAAGGATACAGTAAACCTGAAGTGAAGCATCGGAATCTGTAACTAGCGTCACAAGAATGGTTCAAAACATAGACAGTAAGAAGAGTCAGTCTTCTTGTACTTAAGTCGGCATTGTGCCTTTTCTATTTAATTCCGATGAAATTTCTGAGTTTCATCGTCAATAAGAAGGTCAGAGGGATACAGTAAACCTGAAGTGAAGCATCGGAATCTGTAACTAGTGTCACAGGAATGGTTCAAACCTTAGACAGTAAGAAGAGTCAGTATTCTTGTACTTAAGTCGGCATTGTGCCTTTTCTATTTAATTCCGATGCAATTTCTGTGTTTCATCGTCAGTACGAAGCTCAGAGCGATATAGTAAACCTGAAGTGGAGCATCGGAATCTATAACTAGTGTCACAGGAATGGTTCAAAACATATTCAGTAAGAAGAGTCAGTCCTCTTGTACTTAAGTCTGCATTGTGCCTTTTCTATTTAATTCCGATGCAATATCTGTGTTTAATCGTCAATAAGAAGGTCAGAGTGATACAATAAACCTGAAGTGAAGCATCGGAATCTATAACTAGTGTCAAAGGAATGGTTCCAAACATAGTCAGTAAGAAGAGTCAGTCTTCTTGTACTTAAGTCGGCATTGTGCCTTTTCTTTTTAATTCCGATGCAATTTCTGTGTTTCATCGTCAATACGAAGGTCCAAGGAAACAGTAAACCTGAAGTGAATCATCGAAACCTATAACTAGTGTCGCTGGAATGGTTCAAACCATAGACAGTAAGAAGAGTCAGTCTTCTTGTACTTAAGTCGGCATTGTGATTTTTGTATTTAATACCGATGCAATTTCTGTGTTTCATCGTCAATAAGAAGGTCAGAGGGATACAGTAAACCTGAAGTGGAGCATCGGAATATATAACTAGTGTCACAGGAATGGTTCAAAGTATATTCAGTAAGAAGAGTCAGTCCTCTTGTACTTAAGTCGGCATTGTGCCTTTTCTATTTAATTCCGATGCAATATCTTTTTTTAATCGTCAATAAGAAGGTCAGAGTGATACAATAAACCTAAAGTGAAGCATCGGAATCTATGACTAGTGTCACAGGATTGGTTCCAAACATAGTCAGTAAGAAGAGTCAGTCTTCTTGTACTTAAGTTGGCATTGTGCCTTTTGTATTTAATACCGACGCAATTTCTGTGTTCCATCGTCAATAAGAAGGTCAGAGGGATACAGTAAACCTGAAGTGAAGCATCGGAATCAACAACTAGGGTCACAGGAATGGTTCAAAGCATAGACAGTAGGAAGAGGCAGTCTTCTTGTACTTAAGTCGACTTTGTGCCTTTTCTATTTAATTCCGATGCAATTTCTGTGTTTCATCGTCATTAAGATGGTCAGAGGGATACAGTAAACCTGAAGTGAAGCATCGGATTCTGTAACTAGCGTCACACGAATGGTTCTAAACGTAGACAGTAAGAAGAGTCAGTCTTCTTGTACTTAAGTTGGCATTGTGCCTTTTGTATTTAATACCGACGCAATTTCTGTGTTCCATCGTCAATAAGAAGGTCAGAGGGATACAGTAAACCTGAAGTGAAGCATCGGAATCAACAACTAGGGTCACAGGAATGGTTCAAAGCATAGACAGTAGGAAGAGGCAGTCTTCTTGTACTTAAGTCGGCATTGTGCCTTTTCTTTTTAATTCCGATGCAATTTCTGTGTTTCATCGTCAATACGAAGGTCCAAGGAAACAGTAAACCTGAAGTGAATCATCGAAACCTATAACTAGTGTCGCTGGAATGGTTCAAACCATAGACAGTAAGAAGAGTCAGTCTTCTTGTACTTAAGTCGGCATTGTGATTTTTGTATTTAATACCGATGCAATTTCTGTGTTTCATCGTCAATAAGAAGGTCAGAGGGATACAGTAAACCTGAAGTGGAGCATCGGAATATATAACTAGTGTCACAGGAATGGTTCAAAGTATATTCAGTAAGAAGAGTCAGTCCTCTTGTACTTAAGTCGGCATTGTGCCTTTTCTATTTAATTCCGATGCAATATCTTTTTTTAATCGTCAATAAGAAGGTCAGAGTGATACAATAAACCTAAAGTGAAGCATCGGAATCTATGACTAGTGTCACAGGATTGGTTCCAAACATAGTCAGTAAGAAGAGTCAGTCTTCTTGTACTTAAGTTGGCATTGTGCCTTTTGTATTTAATACCGACGCAATTTCTGTGTTCCATCGTCAATAAGAAGGTCAGAGGGATACAGTAAACCTGAAGTGAAGCATCGGAATCTACAACTAGTCTCACAGGAATGGTTCAAAGCATAGACAGTAGGAAGAGTCAGTCTTCTTGTACTTAAGTCGGCATTTTGCCTTTTCTATTTAATTCCGATGCAATTTCTGTGTTTCATCGTCAGTACGAAGGACCAAGGAAACAGTAAACCTGAAGTGAACCATCGAAATCTATAACTAGTGTCGCTGGAATGGTTCAAATCATAGACAGTAAGAAGAGTCAGTCTTTTTGTACTTAAGTCGGCATTGTGCCATTTCTATTTCATTCCGATGCAATTTCTGTGTTTCATCGTCAATACGAAGGTCCAAGGAAACAGTAAACCTGAAGTGAATCATCGAAATCTATAACTAGTGTCGCTGGAATGCTTCAAAACATAGACAGTAAGAAGAGTCAGTCTTCTTGTACTTAAGTCGGCATTGTGCCTTTTGTATTTAATACCGATGCAATTTCTGTGTTTCATCGTCATTAAGATGGTCAGAGGGATACAGTAAACCTGAAGTGAAGCATCGGATTCTGTAACTAGCGTCACACGAATGGTTCTAAACGTAGACAGTAAGAAGAGTCAGTCTTCTTGTACTTAAGTCGGCAATATGCCCTTTCTATTTAATTCCGATGCAATTTCTGAGTTTCATCGTCAATAAGAAGGTCACAGATATACAGTAAACCTGAAGTGAAGCATCGGAATCTGTAACTAGTGTCACAGGAATGGTTCCAATCATAGTCAGTATGAAGTGTCAGTCTTCTTGTACTCAAGTCGGCATTGTGCCTTTTCTATTTAATTCCGATGAAATTTCTGTCTTTCATCGTCAATAAGATGGTCCAAGGGTTAGAGTAAACCTGAAGTGAATCTCCGGAATCCATAACTAGTGTCACAGGAAAGTTTCAAAACATAGTCAGTAAGAAGAGTCAGTCTTCTTGTACTTAAGTCGACATTGTGCATTTGGGAAATTCCGATGCAATTTCTGTGTTTCATCGTCAATAAGAAGGTCAGAGGGATGCAGTAAACCTGAAGTGAAGCATCGGAATCTGTAACTAGCGTCACAAGAATGGTTCAAAACACAGACAGTAAGAAGAGTCAGTCTTCTTGTACTTAAGTCGGCATTGTGCCTTATCTATTTAATTCCGATGCAATTTCTGAGTTTCATCGTCAATAAGAACGTCAGAAGGATACAGTAAACTTGAAGTGAAGCATCGGAATCTATAACTAGTGTCACAGGAATGGTTCAAACCTTAGACAGTAAGAAGAGTCAGTATTCTTGTACTTAAGTCGGCATTGTGCCTTTTCTATTTAATTCCGATGCAATTTCTGTGTTTCATCGTCAATACGAAGGTCAGAGCGATATAGTAAACCTGAAGTGAAGCATCGGAATCTATAACTAGTGTCACAGGAATGCTTCCAAACATAGTCAGTAAGAAGAGTCAGTCTTCTTGTACTTAAGTCGGCATTGTGCCATTTCTATTTAATTCCGATGCAATTTCTGTGTTTCATCGTCAATACGAAGGTCCAAGGAAACAGTAAACCTGAAGTGAATCATCGAAATCTATAACTAGTGTCGCTGGAATGGTTCAAATCATAGACAGTAAGAAGAGTCAGTCTTCTTGTACTTAAGTCGGCATTGTGCCTTTTGTATTTAATACCGATGCAATTTCTGTGTTTCATCGTCAATTAGAAGGTCAGAGGGATACAGTAAACCTGAAGTGAGGCATCGGAATCTACAACTAGTCTCACAGGAATGGTTCAAAGCATAGACAGTAGGAAGAGTCAGTCTTCTTGTACTTAAGTCGGCATTGTGCCGTTTCTATTTAATTGCGATGCAATTTCTGTGTTTCATCGTCTGTAAGAAGGTCAGAGGGATACAGTAAACCTGAAGTGAAGCATCGGAATCTGTAACTAGTGTCACAGGAATGGTTCAAAACATAGTCAGAAAGAAGAGTCAGTCTTCTTGTACTTAAGTCGGCATTGTGCCGTTTCTATTTAATTGCGATGCAATTTCTGTGTTTCATCGTCTGTAAGAAGGTCAGAGGGATACAGTAAACCTGAAGTGAAGCATCGGTATCTGTAACTAGTGTCACAGGAATGGTTCCAAACATAGTCAGTAAGAAGAGTCAGTCTTCTTGTACTTAAGTCGGCATTGTGCCTTTTCTATTTAATTCCGATGCAATTTCTGTGTTTCATCGTCAATAAGATGGTCCAAGGGTTACAGTAAACCTGAAGTGAATCGTCGGAATCTATAACTAGTGTCACAGGAATGGTTCAAACATAGTCAGTAAGAAGAGTCAGTCTTCTTGTACTTAAGTCGACATTGTGCCTTTTGTATTTAATTGTGATGCAATTTCTGTGTTTCATCGTCATTAAGATGGGCAGAGGGATACAGTAAACCTGAAGTGAAGCATCGGAATCTATAACTAGTGTCACAGGAATGGTTCAAACCATAGACAGTAAGAAGAGTCAGTATTCTTGTACATAAGTCGGCATTTTGCCTTTTCTATTTAATTCCGATGCAATTTCTGTGTTACATCGTCAGTAAGAAGGTCAGAGCGATACAGTAAACCTGAAGTGGAGCATCGGAATCTATAACTAGTGTCACAGGAATGGTTCAAAACATATTCAGTAAGAAGAGTCAGTCCTCTTGTACTTAAATCGGCATTGTGCCTTTTCTATTTAATTCCGATGCAATATCTGTGTTTAATCGTCAATAAGAAGGTCAGAGTGATACAATAAACCTGAAGTGAAGCATCGGAATCTATAACTAGTGTCACAGGAATGGTTCCAAACATAGTCAGTAAGAAGAGTCTGTCTTCTTGTACGTAAGTCGGCATTGTGCCTTTTCTATTTAATTCCGATGCTATTTCTGCGTTTCATCGTCAATACGAATGTCGAAGGAAACAGTAAACCTGAAGTGAATCATCGAAATCTATAACTAGTGTCGCAGGAAGGGTTCAAATCATAGACAGTAAGAAGAGTCAGTCTTCTTGTACTTAAGTCGGCATTGTGCCTTCTCTATTTAATTCCGATGCAATTTCTGTGTTTCATCGTCAATACACAGGTCAGAGCGATATAGTAAACCTGAAGTGAAGCATCGGAATCTATAACTAGTGTCACAGGAATGGTTCCAAACATAGACAGTAGGAAGAGTCAGTCTTCTTGTACTTAAGTCGGCATTTTGCCTTTTCTATTTAATTCCGATGCAATTTCTGTGTTTCATCGTCAATACGAAGGACCAAGGAAACAGTAAACCTGAAGTGAATCATCGAAATCTATGACTAGTGTCGCTGGAATGGTTCAAATCATAGACAGTAAGAAGAGTCAGTCTTCTTGTACTTAAGTCAACATTGTGCCATTTCTATTTAATTCCGATGCAATTTCTGTGTTTCATCGTCAATACGAAGGTCCAAGGAAACAGTAAACCTGAAGTGAATCATCGAAATCTATAACTAGTGTCGCTGGAATGGTTCAAAACATAGACTTTAAGAAGAGTCAGTCTTCTTGTACTTAAGTCGGCATTGTGCCTTTTGTATTTAATACCGATGCAATATCTGTGTTTCATCCTCATTAAGATGGTCAGAGGGATACAGTAAACCTGAAGTGAAGCATCGGATTCTGTAACTAGCGTCACACGAATGGTTCTAAACGTAGACAGTAAGAAGAGTCAGTCTTCTTGTACTTAAGTCGGCAATATGCCCTTTCTATTTAATTCCGATGCAATTTCTGAGTTTCATCGTCAATAAGAAGGTCAGAGGTTTACAGTAAACCTGAAGTGAAGCATCGGAATCTGTAACTAGTGTCACAGGAATGGTTCCAATCATAGTCAGTATGAAGAGTCAGTCTTCTTGCACTTAAGTCGGCATTGTGCCTTTTCTATTTAATTCCGATGAAATTTCTGTCTTTCATCGTCAATAAGATGGTCCAAGGGTTAGAGTAAACCTGAAGTGAATCTCCGGAATCCATAACTAGTGTCACAGGAAAGGTTCAAAACATAGTCAGTAAGAAGAGTCAGTCTTCTCGTACTTAAGTCGACATTGTGCATTTGGGAAATTCCGATCCAATTTCTGTGTTTCATCGTCAATAAGAAGGTCAGAGGGATGCAGTAAACCTGAAGTGAAGCATCGGAATCTGTAACTAGCGTCACAAGAATGGTTCAAAACATAGACAGTAAGAAGAGTCAGTCTTCTTGTACTTAAGTCGGCATTGTGCCTTATCTATTTATTTCCGATGCAATTTCTGAGTTTCACCGTCAATAAGAAGGTCAGAAGGATACAGTAAACTTGAACTGAAGCATCGGAATCTATAACTAGTGTCACAGGAATGGTTCAAACCTTAGACAGTAAGAAGAGTCAGTATTCTTGTACTTAAGTCGGCATTGTGCCTTTTCTATTTAATTCCGATGCAATTTCTGTGTTTCATCGTCAATACGAAGGTCAAAGCAATATAGTAAACCTGAAGTGAAGCATCGGAATCTATAACTAGTGTCACAGGAATGGTTCCAAACATAGTCAGTAAGAAGAGTCAGTCTTCTTGTACTTAAGTCGGCATTGTGCCATTTCTATTTAATTCCGATGCAATTTCTGTGTTTCATCGTCAATACGAAGGTCCAAGGAAACAGTAAACCTGAAGTGAATATTCGAAATCTATAACTCGTGTCGCTGGAATGGTTCAAATCATAGACAGTAAGAAGAGTCAGTCTTCTTGTACTGAAGTCGGCATTGTGCCTTTTGTATTTAATACCGATGCAATTTCTTTGTTTCATCGTCAATAAGAAGGTCAGAGGGATACAGTAAACCTGAAGTGAGGCATCGGAATCTACAACTAGTCTCACAGGAATGGTTCAAAGCATAGACAGTAGGAAGAGACAGTCTTCTTGTACTTAATTCGGCATTGTGCCGTTTCTATTTAATTGCGATGCAATTTCTGTGTTTCATCGTCTGTAAGAAGGTCAGAGGGATGCAGTAAACCTGAAGTGAAGCATCGGAATCTGTAACTAGTGTCACAGGAATGGTTCAAAACATAGTCAGAAAGAAGAGTCAGTCTTCTTGTACTTAAGTCGGCATTGTGCCGTTTCTATTTAATTGCGATGCAATTTCTGTGTTTCATCGTCTGTAAGAAGGTCAGAGGGATACAGTAAACCTGAAGTGAAGCATCGGAATCTGTAACTAGTGTCACAGGAATGGTTCCAAACATAGTCAGTAAGAAGAGTCAGTCTTTTTGTACTTAAGTCGGCATTGTGCCTTTTCTATTTAATTCCGATGCAATTTCTGTGTTTCATCGTCAATAAGATGGTCCAAGGGTTACAGTAAACCTGAAGTGAATCATCGGAACCTATAACTAGTGTCACAGGAATGGTTCAAAACATAGTCAGTAAGAAGAGTCAGTCTTCTTGTACTTATGTCGGCATTGTGCCTTTTGTATTTAATTCCGATGCAATTTCTGTGTTTCATCGTCATTAAGATGGTCAGAGGGATACAGTAAACCTGAAGTGAAGCATCGGAATCTATAACTAGTGTCACAGGAATGGTTCAAACCATAGACAGTAAGAAGAGTCAGTATTCTTGTACACTCCTGGAAATGGAAAAAAGAACACATTGACACCTGTGTGTCAGACCCACCATACTTGCTCCGGGCACTGCGAGAGGGCTGTACAAGCAATGATCACACGCACGGCACAGCGGACACATCAGGAACCGCGGTGTTGGCCGTCGAATGGCGCTAGCTGCGCAGCATTTGTGCACCGCCGCCGTCAGTGTCAGCCAGTTTGCCGTGGCATACGGAGCTCCATCGCAGTCTTTAACACTGGTAGCATGCCGCGACAGCGTGGACGTGAACCGTATGTGCAGTTGATGGACTTTGAGCGAGGGCGTATAGTGGGCATGCGGGAGGCCGGGTGGACGTACCGCCGAATTGCTCAACACGTGGGGCGTGAGGTCTCCACAGTACATCGAAGTTGTCGCCAGTGGTCGGCGGAAGGTGCACGTGCCCGTCGACCTGGGACCGGACCGCAGCGACGCACGGATGCACGCCAAGACCATAGGATCCTACGCAGTGCCGTAGGGGACCGCACCGCCACTTCCCAGCAAATTAGGGACACTGTTGCTCCTGGGGTATCGGCGAGGACCATTCGCAACCGTCTCCATGAAGCTGGGCTACGGTCCCGCACACCGTTAGGCCGTCTTCCGCTCACGCCCCAACATCGTGCAGCCCGCCTCCAGTGGTGTCGCGACAGGCGTGAATGGAGGGACGAATGGAGACGTGTCGTCTTCAGCGATGAGAGTCGCTTCTGCCTTGGTGCCAATGATGGTCGTATGCGTGTTTGGCGCCGTGCAGGTGAGCGCCACAATCAGGACTGCATACGACCGAGGCACACAGGGCCAACACCCGGCATCATGGTGGGGGAGCGATCTCCTACACTGGCCGTACACCACTGGTGATCGTCGAGGGGACACTGAATAGTGCACGGTTCATCCAAACCGTTATCGAACCCATCGTTCTACCATTCCTAGACCGGCAAGGGAACTTGCTGTTCCAACAGGACAATGCACGTCCGCATGTATCCCGTGCCACCCAACGTGCTCTAGAAGGTGTAAGTCAACTACCCTGGCCAGCAAGATCTCCGGATCTGTCCCCCATTGAGCATGTTTGGGACTGGATGAAGCGTCGTCTCACGCGGTCTGCACGTCCAGCACGAACGCTGGTCCAACTGAGGCGCCAGGTGGAAATGGCATGGCAAGCCGTTCCACAGGACTACATCCAGCATCTCTACGATCGTCTCCATGGGAGAATAGCAGCCTGCATTGCTGCGAAAGGTGGATATACACTGTACTAGTGCCGACATTGTGCATGCTCTGTTGCCTGTGTCTATGTGCCTGTGGTTCTGTCAGTGTGATCATGTGATGTATCTGACCCCAGGAATGTGTCAATAAAGTTTCCCCTTCCTGGGACAATGAATTCACGGTGTTCTTATTTCAATTTCCAGGAGTGTACTTAAGTCAGCATTTTGCCTTTTCTATTTAATTCCGATGCAATTTCTGTGTTACATCGTCAGTAAGAATGTCAGAGCGATACAGTAAACCTGAAGTGGAGCATCGGAATCTATAACTAGTGTCACAGGAATGGTTCAAAACATATTCAGTAAGAAGAGTCAGTCCTCTTGTACTTAAGTCGGCATTGTGCCTTTTCTATTTAATTCCGATGCAATATCTGTGTTTAATCGTCAATAAGAAGGTCAGAGTGATACAATAAACCTGAAGTGAAGCATCGGAATCTATAACTAGTGTCACAGGAATGGTTCCAAACATAGTCAGTAAGAAGAGTCTGTCTTCTTGTACGTAAGTCGGCATTGTGCCTTTTCTATTTAATTCCGATGCTATTTCTGCGTTTCATCGTCAATACGAAGGTCCAAGGAAACAGTAAACCTGAAGTGAATCATCGAAATCTATAACTAGTGTCGCAGGAAGGGTTCAAATGATAGACAGTAAGAAGAGTCAGTCTTCTTGTACTTAAGTCGCCATTGTGCCTTTTGTATTTAATTCCGATGCAATTTATGTGTTTTATCGTCAATAAGAAGGTCAGAGGGATACAGTAAACCTGAAGTGAAGCATCGGAATCTGTAACTAGTGTCACAGGAATGGTTCCAAACATAGTCAGTAAGAAGAGTCAGTCTTTTTGTACTTAAGTCGGCATTGTGCCTTTTCTATTTAATTCCGATGCAATTTCTGTGTTTCATCGTCAATAAGATCTTAAGCATCAAAATCTATAACTAGTGTCACAAGAATGGTTCAAAACATAGACAGTAAGATGGGTCAGTCTTCTTGTACTTAAGTCGGCATTGTGCCTTTTGTATTTAATACCGATGCAATTTCTGTGTTTCATCGTCAATAAGAAGGTCAGAGGGATACAGTAAACCTGAAGTGAAGCATCGGAATCTACAACTAGGGTCACAGGAATGGTTCAAAGCATAGACAGTAGGAAGAGGCAGTCTTCTTGTACTTAAGTCGGCATTGTGCCTTTTCTATTTAATTCCGATGCAATTTCTGAGTTTCATCGCCATTAAGATGGTCAGAGGGATACAGTAAATCAGAAGTGAAGCATCGGAATCTGTAAGTAGCGTCACAGGAATGGTTCAAAACGTAGACAGTAGGAAGAGTCAGTCTTCTTGCACTTAAGTCGGCAATGTGCCTTTTCTATTTAATTCCGATGCAATTTCTGAGTTTCATCGTCAATACGATCTATAACTAGTGTCACAGGAATTGTTCCAAACATAGTAAGAAGAGTCAGTCTTCTTGTACTTAATTCGGCATTGTGCATTTTCTATTTAATTCCGTTGCACTTTCTGTGTTTCATCGTAAATAAGAAGGTCCAAGGGATAGAGTAAACGTGAAATGAAGTATCGGAATCTATAACTAGTGTCACAGGAATGGTTCCAAACATAGTAAGTAAGAAGAGTCAGTCTTCTTGTACTTAAGTCGGCAATGTGCCTTTTCCATTTAATTCCGATGCAATTTCTGTGTTTCGTCGTCAGTAAGACGGTCAGAATGATACAGTGAACCTGAAGTGGAGCATCGGAATCTATAACTAGTGTCACAGGTTTGGTTCAAAACATAGACAGTAAGACTGGTCAGTCTTCTTGTACTTAAGTCGGCATTGTGCCTTTTCTATTTAATTCCGATTAAATATCTGTGATTCGTCGTGTATAGGAAGGTCAGAGGGATACAGTAAACCTGAAGTGAAGCATCGGAATCTATAACTAGTGTCACAGGGATGGGTCCAAACATAGTCAGTAAGAAGTGTCAGTCATCTTGTACTTAAGTCGGCATTGTGCCTTTTCTATTTAATTCCGATGCAATTTCTATGTTTCATCGTCAATAAGAAAGTCCAAGGGATACAGTACATATGAAGTGAATCATCGGAATCTATAACTAGTGTCACAGGAATGGTTCAAAACATAGTCAGTACGAAGAGGATGCCTTTTTGTACTTATGTCGGCATTGTGCCTTTTGTATCTAATTCCGATGCAATTTCTGTGTTTCATCGTCAATAAGAAGGTCCAAGGGATACAGTAAATCTGAGGTGAATCATCGGAATCTATAACTATTGTCACAGGAATGGTTCAAAAAATTGACAGTAAGAAGAGTCCGTCTTCTTGTACTTAAGTCGGCATTGTGCTTTTTGTATTTAATTCCGATGCAATTTCTGTGTTTCATCGTCAAAAAGATGGTCAGATGGATTCAGTAAATCTGAAGTGAGGCATCGGAATCTATAACAAGTGTCACAGGAATGGTTCAATTAATAGACAGTAGGAAGATTCATTCTACATGTACTTAAGTGGGCATCGTGCCTTTTGTATTTAATTCCGATGCAATTTCTGTGTTTCATCGTCAATACGAAGGTCCAATAGATACAGTAAACCAGAAATGAAGCATCGGGATCTATAACTAAGGTCACAGGAATGTTTCAAAACAGAGACAGTAGGTAGAGTCAGTCTACATGTACTTAGGTCAGCATTGTGCCTTTTGTATTTAATTCCGATAGAATTTCTGTGTTTCATAGTCACTAAGAACGTCCAAGGGATACAGTAAACCTGAAGTGCAGCATTGGAATCTATAACAAGTGTCACAGGACTGGTTCAAAACATAGACAGTAGGAAGAGTCAGTCTACATGTACGTAAGTAGGCATTGTGCCTTATGTATTTAATTCCGATGCAATTTCTGTGTTTCATCGACAATAAGAAAATCAGAGGGATACAGTAAACCTGAAGTGAAGCATCGGAATCTATAACTAGTGTCACAGGAATGGTTCAAAACATAGTCAGTAAGAAGAGTCAGTCTTCTTGTACTTAAGTCGGCATTGTGCCTTTTCTATTTAATTCCGATGCAATTTCTGTGTTTCATCGTCAATAACAAGGTCAGAGGTAAAGAGTAAACCTGTAGTGAAGCATTGGAATCTCTAACTAGCGTCACAGGAGTGGTTCAAAACATAGATAGTAAGAAGAGTCAGTCTTCTTGTTCTTAAGTCGGCATTGTGCCTTTTCTATTCAATTCCGATGCAATTTCTGTGTTTCATCGTCAATAAGAAGGTCAAATGGATACAGTAAACTTGGAGTGAAGCATCGGAAACTATAACTAGAGTCACAAGAATGGTTCAAAACATAGACAAAAAGAAGAGTCAGTCTTCTTGTACTTAAGTCGGCATTGTGCCTTTTGTATTCAATTCCGATGCAATTTCTGTGTTTCATCGTCAATAAGAAGGTCAGAGGGATACAGTAAACCTGAAGTGAAGCACCGGAATCTATAACTAGTGTCACAGGAATGGTTCAAAGCATAGTCAGTAAGAAGAGTCAGTCTTTTGTACTTAATTCGGCATTGTGCCATTTCTATTTAATTCCGATGCCATATCTGTGTTTGATCGTGAATAAGAAAGTCAGAGGGATACAGTAAACCTGAAGTGAAGCATCGGAATCTATAACTAGTGTCACAGGAATGGGTCCAAACATAGTCAGTAAGAAGAGTCAGTCATCTTGTACTTAAGTCGGCATTGTGCTTTTCTATTTAATTCCGATGCAATTTCTGTGTTTCTTCGTCAATACGAAAGTCCAAGTGATACAGTACACATGAAGTGAATCATCGGAGTCTATAACTAGTGTCACAGGAATGGTTCAAAACATAGTCAGTACGAAGAGTCAGTCTTCTTGTACTTATGTCGGCATTGTGCCTTTTGTATCTAATTCCGATGCAATTTCTGTGTCTCATCGTCAATAAGAAGGTCAGAGGGATACGGTAAACCTGAAGTGAAGCATCGGAATATATAACTAGTGTCGCAGGAATGGTTCAAAACATAGACAGTAAGTAGGGTCAGTCTTTTTGTACTTAAGTCGGCTTTGTGCCTTTTGTATTTAATTCCGATGCAATTTCTGTGTTTCGTCGTCAATAAGAAGGTCCAAGGGATACAGCAAACCTGAAGTGAAGCATCGGAATCTATAACTATTGTCACAGTAATGGTTCAAAACATAGACAAAAAGAAGAGTCAGTCCTCCTGTACTTAAGTCGGCATTGTGCCTTTTGTATTTAATTCCGATGCAATTTCTGTGTTTCATCGTCAATAACAAGGTCAGAGGGATACAGTAAAGCTGAAGTGAAGCAACGGAATCTATAACTAGTGTCACAGGAATGGATCAAAACAGTCAGTAAGAAGAGTCAGCTTTCTTGTACTTAAGTCGACATTGTGCTTTTCTATTTAATTCCGATGCAATTTCTGTGTTTCATCGTCAATAAGAAGGTCCAAGGGATACAGTAAATCTGAGGTGTAGCATTGGACTCTATAACTATTGTCACAGGAATGGTTCAAAACATAGACAGTAAGAAGAGTCAGTCTTCTTGTACTTAAGTCGGCATTGTGCCTTTTCTATTTAATTCCGATGCAATTTCTGTGTTTCGTCGTCAATAAGAAGGTCCAAGGGATACAGTAAACCTGAAGTGAAGCATCGGAATCTATAACTGGTGTCACAGTAATGGTTCAGAACATAGACAAAAAGAAGAGTCAGTCTTCCTGTACTTAAATCGGCATTGTGCCTTTTGTATTTAATTCTGATGCAATTTCTGTGTTTCATAGTCACTAAGAAGGTCAGAGGGATACAGTAAACCTGAAGTGCAGTATCGGAATCTGTAACTAGTGTCACAGGAATGATTCAAAACATAGACTGTAAGAAGAGTCAGTCTTCTTGTACTTACGTCGGCATTGTGCCCTTTTCAATTTAATTCCGATGCAATGACTGTGTTTCATCGTCAACAAGAAGGTCAGAGGGATACAGTAAACCTGAAGTGAAGCATCGGAATCTCTAACTAGTGTCACAGGAATGGTTCAAAACATAGTCAGTAAGAAGAGTCAGTCTTCTTGTACTTAAGTCGGCATTGTGCCTTTTGTATATAATTCCGATACTATTTCTGTGTTTCATAGTCACTAAGAAGGTCCAAGGCATACAGTAAACTACGAGTGAAGCATCGGAAACTATAACTAGTGTCACAGGATTGGTTCAAAACATAGACAGTAAGAAGAGTCAGTCTTCTTGTACTTAAGTCGGCATTGTGCCTTTTCCATTTAATTCCGATGCAATTTCTGAGTTTCATCATCAATAACAAGGTCAGAGGGACACAGTAAACCTGAAGCGAAGCATCGGAATCTATAACTAGTGTCACAGGAATGGTTCAAAACATAGACAGCAAGACGGGTCAGTCATCTTGTACTTAACTCATCATTGTGCCTTTTGTATTTAATACCGATTCAATTTCTGAGTTTCATCGTCAATAAGAAGGTCAGAGAGATACAGTAAACCTGAAGTGAAGCTTCGGAATCTACAGCTAGTGTCACAGGAATGGTTCAAAGCATAGACAGTAGGAAGAGTCAGTCTTCTTGTACTTAAGTCGGCAAGATGGTCAGAGGGATACAGTAAACCTGAAGTGTAGCATCGGAATCTATAACTAGCGTCACAGGAATGGTTCAAAACATAGACATTAAGATGAGTCAGTCTTCTTGTACTTAAGTCGGTATTGTGCTATTCTATTTAATTCCGATGCACTTTCTGTGTTTCATCGTCAATAAGAAGGTCCAAGGGCTACAGTAAACCTGAAATGAAGCATCGGAATCTCCAACTAGTGTCACAGGAATGTTTCAAATCATAGACAGCAGGAAGAGTCAGACTACATGTACGTAAGTCGGCATTGTGCCTTTTGTATTTAATTCCGATGCAATGTCTGTGTTTCATCGTCAATAAGAAGGTCAGAGGGATACAGTAAACCTGAAGTGAAGCATCGTAATCTATAACTAGTGTCACAGGAGTGGTTGAAAACGTAGTCAGTAAGAATGTCACTCTTCTTGTACTTATGTCAGCATTGTGCCTTTTCTATTTAATTCCGATGCAATTTCTGTGTTTCAACGGCAATAACAAGGTCAGAGGTAAACAGTAAACCTGTAGTGAAGCATCGGAATCTGTAACTAGCGTCACAGGAATGGTTCAAAATACAGACAGTAAGAAGAGTCAGTCTTCTTGTACTTAAGTCGGCATTGTGCCTTTTCTATTTAATTCCGATGCAATTTCTGTGTTTCATCGTCAACGAGAAGGTCAAAGGGATACAGTTAACCTGGAGTGAAGCATCGGAATCTATGACTAGTGTCACAGGAATGGTTCAAACATAGACAGTAAGAAGAGTCAGTCTTCTTGTACTCAAGTCGGCATTGTGCCTTTTGTATTTAATTCCGATGCAATTTCTGTGTTTCATCGTCAATTAGAAGGTCAGAGGGATACAATAAAACTTGAAGTGAAGCATCGGAATCTATAACTAGTGTCACAGGAATGGTTCAAATCATAGTCAGTAAGAAGAGTCAGTCTTCTTGTACTTATGTCAGCATTGTGCCCTTTCTATTTCATTCCGATCCAATATCTGTGTTTCATCGTGAATAAGAAGGTCAGAGGGATACAGTAAACCTGAAGTGAAGCATCGGAATCTCTAACTAGTGTCACAGGAATGGTTCCAAACATAGTCAGTAAGAAGAGTCAGTCTTCTTGTACTTAAGTCGGCATTGTGCCTTTTGTATATAATTCCGATACTATTTCTGTGTTTCATAGTCACTAAGAAGGTCCAAGGCATACAGTAAACTACGAGTGAAGCATCGGAAACTATAACTAGTGTCACAGGATTGGTTCAAAACATAGACAGTAAGAAGAGTCAGTCTTCTTGTACTTAAGTCGGCATTGTGCCTTTTCCATTTAATTCCAATGCAATTTCTGAGTTTCATCATCAATAACAAGGTCAGAGGGACACAGTAAACCTGAAGCGAAGCATCGGAATCTATAACTAGTGTCACAGGAATGGTTCAAAACATAGACAGCAAGACGGGTCAGTCATCTTGTACTTAACTCATCATTGTGCCTTTTGTATTTAATACCGATTCAATTTCTGAGTTTCATCGTCAATAAGAAGGTCAGAGGGATACAGTAAACCTGAAGTGAAGCTTCGTAATCTACAGCTAGTGTCACAGGAATGGTTCAAAGCATAGACAGTAGGAAGAGTCAGTCTTCTTGTACTTAAGTCGGCAAGATGGTCAGAGGGATACAGTAAACCTGAAGTGAAGCATCGGAATCTATAACTAGCGTCACAGGAATGGTTCAAAACATAGACATTAAGATGAGTCAGTCTTCTTGCACTTAAGTCGGTATTGTGCTATTCTATTTAATTCCGATGCACTTTCTGTGTTTCATCGTCAATAAGAAGGTCCAAGGGCTACAGTAAACCTGAAATGAAGCATCGGAATCTCCAACTAGTGTCACAGGAATGTTTCAAATCATAGACAGTAGGAAGAGTCAGACCAAATTACGTAAGTCGGCATTGTGCCTTTTGTATTTAATTTCGATGCAATGTCTGTGTTTCATCGTCAATAAGAAGGTCAGAGGGATACAGTAAACCTGAAGTGAAGCATCGTAATCTATAACTAGTGTCACAGGAGTGGTTGAAAACGTAGTCAGTAAGAATGTCACTCTTCTTGTACTTATGTCAGCATTGTGCCTTTTCTATTTAATTCCGATGCAATTTCTGTGTTTCAACGGCAATAACAAGGTCAGAGGTAAACAGTAAACCTGTAGTGAAGCATCGGAATCTGTAACTAGCGTCACAGGAATGGTTCAAAATACAGACAGTAAGAAGAGTCAGTCTTCTTGTACTTAAGTCTTCATTGTGCCTTTTCTATTTAATTCCGATGCAATTTCTGTGTTTCATCGTCAACGAGAAGGTCAAAGGGATACAGTTAACCTGGAGTGAAGCATCGGAATCTATGACTAGTGTCACAGGAATGGTTCAAACATAGACAGTAAGAAGAGTCAGTCTTCTTGTACTCAAGTCGGCATTGTGCCTTTTGTATTTAATTGCCATGCAATTTCTGTGTTTCATCGTCAATTAGAAGGTCAGAGGGATACAGTAAACTTGAAGTGAAGCATCGGAATCTATAACTAGTGTCACAGGAATGGTTCAAATCATAGTCAGTAAGAAGAGTCAGTCTTCTTGTACTTATGTCAGCATTGTGCCCTTTCTATTTCATTCCGATCCAATATCTGTGTTTCATCGTGAATAAGAAGGTCAGAGGGATACAGTAAACCTGAAGTGAAGCATCGGAATCTATAACTAGTGTCACAGGAATGGGTTTAAACATAGTCAGTAAGAAGAGTCAGTCTTCTTGTACTTAAGTCGGCATTGTGCCTTTTCTATTTAATTCCGATGCAGTTTCTGTGTTTCATCGTCAATAAGAAGGTCAAATGGATACAGTAAACATGGAGTGAAGCATCGGAATCTATAACTAGTGTCACAAGAATGGTTCAAAACATAGACAAAAAGAAGAGTCAGTCTTCTTGTACTTAAGTCGGCATTGTGCCTTTTGTATTCAATTCCGATGCAATTTCTGTGTTTCATCGTCAATAAGAAGGTCAGAGGGATACAGTAAACCTGAAGTGAAGCACCGGAATCTATAACTAGTGTCACAGGAATGGTTCAAAGCATAGTCAGTAAGAAGAGTCAGTCTTTTGTACTTAATTCGGCATTGTGCCATTTCTATTTAATTCCGATGCCATATCTGTGTTTGATCGTGAATAAGAAAGTCAGAGAGATACAGTAAACCTGAAGTGAAGCATCGGAATCTATAACTAGTGTCACAGGAATGGGTCCAAACATAGTCAGTAAGAAGAGTCAGTCATCTTGTACTTAAGTCGGCATTGTGCTTTTCTATTTAATTCCGATGCAATTTCTGTGTTTCTTCGTCAATACGAAAGTCCAAGTGATACAGTACACATGAAGTGAATCATCGGAGTCTATAACTAGTGTCACAGGAATGGTTCAAAACATAGTCAGTACGAAGAGTCAGTCTTCTTGTACTTATGTCGGCATTGTGCCTTTTGTATCTAATTCCGATGCAATTTCTGTGTCTCATCGTCAATAAGAAGGTCAGAGGGATACGGTAAACCTGAAGTGAAGCATCGGAATATATAACTAGTGTCGCAGGAATGGTTCAAAACATAGACAGTAAGTAGGGTCAGTCTTTTTGTACTTAAGTCGGCTTTGTGCCTTTTGTATTTAATTCCGATGCAATTTCTGTGTTTCGTCGTCAATAAGAAGGTCCAAGGGATACAGTAAACCTGAAGTGAAGCATCGGAATCTATAACTATTGTCACAGTAATGGTTCAAAACATAGACAAAAAGAAGAGTCAGTCCTCCTGTACTTAAGTCGGCATTGTGCCTTTTGTATTTAATTCCGATGCAATTTCTGTGTTTCATCGTCAATAACAAGGTCAGAGGGATACAGTAAAGCTGAAGTGAAGCAACGGAATCTATAACTAGTGTCACAGGAATGGATCAAAACAGTCAGTAAGAAGAGTCAGCTTTCTTGTACTTAAGTCGACATTGTGCCTTTTCTATTTAATTCCGATGCAATTTCTGTGTTTCATCGTCAATAAGAAGGTCCAAGGGATACAGTAAATCTGAGGTGTAGCATTGGACTCTATAACTATTGTCACACGAATGGTTCAAAACATAGACAGTAAGAAGAGTCAGTCTTCTTGTACTTAAGTCGGCATTGTGCCTTTTCTATTTAATTCCGATGCAATTTCTGTGTTTCGTCGTCAATAAGAAGGTCCAAGGGATACAGTAAACCTGAAGTGAAGCATCGGAATCTATAACTGGTGTCACAGTAATGGTTCAGAACATAGACAAAAAGAAGAGTCAGTCTTCCTGTACTTAAATCGGCATTGTGCCTTTTGTATTTAATTCCGATGCAATTTCTGTGTTTCATAGTCACTAAGAAGGTCAGAGGGATACAGTAAACCTGAAGTGCAGTATCGGAATCTGTATCTAGTGTCACAGGAATGGTTCAAAGCATAGACTGTAAGAAGAGTCAGTCTTCTTGTACTTACGTCGGCATTGTGCCCTTTTCAATTTAATTCCGATGCAATGACTGTGTTTCATCGTCAACAAGAAGGTCAGAGGGATACAGTAAACCTGAAGTGAAGCATCGGAATCTCTAACTAGTGTCACAGGAATGGTTCAAATCATAGTCAGTAAGAAGAGTCAGTCTTCTTGTACTTAAGTCGGCATTGTGCCTTTTGTATATAATTCCGATACTATTTCTGTGTTTCATAGTCACTAAGAAGGTCCAAGGCATACAGTAAACTACGAGTGAAGCATCGGAAACTATAACTAGTGTCACAGGATTGGTTCAAAACATAGACAGTAAGCAGAGTCAGTCTTCTTGTACTTAAGTCGGCATTGTGCCTTTTCCATTTAATTCCGATGCAATTTCTGAGTTTCATCATCAATAACAAGGTCAGAGGGACACAGTAAACCTGAAGCGAAGCATCGGAATCTGTAACTAGTGTCACAGGAATGGTTCAAAACATAGACAGCAAGATGGGTCAGTCATCTTGTACTTAACTCATCATTGTGCCTTTTGTATTTAATACCGATTCAATTTCTGAGTTTCATCGTCAATAAGAAGGTCAGAGGGATACAGTAAACCTGAAGTGAAGCTTCGGAATCTACAGCTAGTGTCACAGGAATGGTTCAAAACATAGACAGTAGGAAGAGTCAGTCTTCTTGTACTTAAGTCGGCAAGATGGTCAGAGGGATACAGTAAACGTGAAGTGAAGCATCGGAATCTATAACTAGCGTCACAGGAATGGTTCAAAACATAGACATTAAGATGAGTCAGTCTTCTTGTACTTAAGTCGGTATTGTGCCTTTTCTATTTAATTCCGATGCAATTTCTGTGTTTCATCGTCAATAACAAGGTCCAAGGGATAGAGTAAACCTGAAGTGGCCCATCGGAATCTATAACTAGTGTCACAGGAACGGTTGAAATTATAGGCAGTAAGAAAAGTCAGTCTTCTTGTACTTAAGTCGGCATTCTGCCTTTTCTATTTAATTCCGATGCAATATCTGTATTTCATCGTCAATAAGAAGGTCAGATTGATACAATAAACCTTAAGTGATGCATCGGAATCTATAACTTGTGTCACATTAATGGTTCCAAACATAGTCAGTAAGAAGAGTCAGTCTTCTTGAACTTAAGTCGGCATTGTGCCTTTTCTATTTAATTCCGATGCAATTTCTGTGTTTCATCGTCAATACGAAGGTCCAAGGAATACAGTAAACCTGAAGTGAATCATCGAAATCTATAACTAGTGTCATAGGAATGGTTCAAAGCAATCAGTAAGAAGAGTCAGTCTTCTTGTACTTAAGTCGGCATTGTGCTTTTCTATTTAATTCCGATGCAATTTCTGTGATTCATCGTATATAAGAAGGTCAGAGGGATACAGTAATCCTGAAGTGAAGCATCGGAATCTATAACTAGTGTCACAGGAATGGTTCAAAACATAGACAGTAGGAAGAGTCAGTCTTCTTGTACTTAAGTCGGCATTGTGCCTTTTCTATTTAATTTCGATGCAGTTTCTGTGTTTCATCGTCACTAAGAAGGTACAAGGGATACAGTAAACCTGAAATGAAGCATCGGAATCTATAACTAAGGTCACAGGAATGTTTCAAATCATAGACAGTAGGAAGAGTTAGTCTACATGTACTTAAGTCGGCATTGTGCCTTTTGTATTTAATTCCGATACAATTTCTGTGTTTCATAGTCAATAGGAAGGTCCAAGGGATACAGTAAACCTGAAGTGAAGCATCGGAATCTATAACTAGTGTCACAAGAATGGTTCAAACATAGACAGTAAGATGAGTCAGTCTTCTTGTACTTAAGTCGGCATTGTGCCACTTGTATTTAATTCCGATGCAATTTCTGTGTTTCATCGTCAATAAGAAGGTCAGAGGGATACAGTAAACCTGAGTGAAGCATCGGAATCTATAACTAGTGTCACAGAAATGGTTCAAAACAGTCAGTAAGAAGAGTCAGTCTTCTTGTACGTAAGTCGGCATTGTGCCGTTTGTATTTAATTCCGATGCAATTTCTGTGTTTCATCGTCAATTAGAAGGTTAGAGGGATACAGTAAAACTGAAGTGTAGCATTGAAATCTATAAATAGTGTCACAGGAATGGATCAAAACATAGTCAGTAAGAAGAGTCAGTCTTCTTGTACTTAAGTCAGCATTGTGCCTTTTCTATTTAATTCCGATGCAATTTCTGAGTTTCATCATCAATAAGGTCAGAGGGATACAGTAAACCTGAAGTGAAGCATCGGAATCTATAACTAGTGTCACAGGAATGGGTCCAAATATAGTCAGTAAGAAGAGTCATTCTTCTTGTACTTAAATCGGCATTGTGCTTTTTCTATTTAATTCCGATGCAATTTCTGTGTTTCATTGTCAATAAGAAAGTCCAAGGGATACAGTACACATGAAGTTAATCATCGGAAACTATAACTAGTGTCACAGGAATGGTTCAAAACATAGTCAGTACGAAGGGTCAGTCTATTTGTATTTATGCCGGCATTGTGCCTTTTGTATCTAATTCCGATGCAATTTCTGTGTTTCATTGTCAATAAGAAGGTCCAAGGGATACAGTAAATCTGAGGTGAATCATCGGAATCTATACCTATTGTCACAGGAATAGTTCAAAACATAGACAGTAAGAAGAGTCAGTCTTCTTGTACTTAAGTCGGCATTGTGGTTTTGTATCTAATTCCGAAACAATTTCTGTGTCTCATCGTCAATAAGAAGGTCAGAGGGATACGGTAAACCTGAAGTGAAGCATCGGAATCTATAACTAGTGTCACAGAAATGGTTCAAAACAGTCAGTAAGAAGAGTCAGTCTTCTTGTACGTAAGTCGGCATTGTGCCGTTTGTATTTAATTCCGATGCAATTTCTGTGTTTCATCGTCAATTAGAAGGTTAGAGGGATACAGTAAAACTGAAGTGTAGCATTGAAATCTATAAATAGTGTCACAGGAATGGATCAAAACATAGTCAGTAAGAAGAGTCAGTCTTCTTGTACTTAAGTCAGCATTGTGCCTTTTCTATTTAATTCCGATGCAATTTCTGAGTTTCATCATCAATAAGGTCAGAGGGATACAGTAAACCTGAAGTGAAGCATCGGAATCTATAACTAGTGTCACAGGAATGGGTCCAAATATAGTCAGTAAGAAGAGTCATTCTTCTTGTACTTAAATCGGCATTGTGCTTTTTCTATTTAATTCCGATGCAATTTCTGTGTTTCATTGTCAATAAGAAAGTCCAAGGGATACAGTACACATGAAGTTAATCATCGGAAACTATAACTAGTGTCACAGGAATGGTTCAAAACATAGTCAGTACGAAGGGTCAGTCTATTTGTATTTATGCCGGCATTGTGCCTTTTGTATCTAATTCCGATGCAATTTCTGTGTTTCATTGTCAATAAGAAGGTCCAAGGGATACAGTAAATCTGAGGTGAATCATCGGAATCTATACCTATTGTCACAGGAATAGTTCAAAACATAGACAGTAAGAAGAGTCAGTCTTCTTGTACTTAAGTCGGCATTGTGGTTTTGTATCTAATTCCGAAACAATTTCTGTGTCTCATCGTCAATAAGAAGGTCAGAGGGATACGGTAAACCTGAAGTGAAGCATCGGAATCTATAACTAGCGTCACAGGAATGGTTCAAAACATAGACAGTAAGAAGAGTCAGTCTTCTTGTACTTAAGTCGGCATTGTGCCTTTTGTAGTTAATTCCGATGCAATTTCTGTGTTTCGTCGTCAATAAGAAGGTCCAAGGGATACAGTAAACCTGAAGTGAAGCATCGGAATCTATAACTAGTGTCACAGTAATGGTTCAAAACATAGACAAAAAGAAGAGTCAGTCTTCCTGTACTTAAGTCGGCATTGTGCCTTTTGTATTTAATTCCGATGCAATTTCTGTGTTTCATAGTCACTAAGAAGGTCAGAGGGATACAGTAAACCTGAAGTGAAGCATCGGTAACTATAACTAGTGTCACAGGAATTGTTCAAAGCATAGACATTAACAAATGTCAGTCTTCTTGTACTTAAGTCGGCATTGTGCCTTTTGTATTTAATTAAGATGCAAATTCTGTGTTTCATCGTCAATAAGAAGGTCAGAGGGATACAGTAAACCTAAAGGGAAGCACCCGAATCTATAACTAGTCTCACAGGAATGGTTCAAAACATAGACAGCAGGAAGAGTCAGTCTTCTTGTACTTAAGTCGGCATTCTGCCTTTTGTATTTAATTCCGACAAAATTTCTGTGTTTCATAGTCACTACGAAGGTCCAAGGGATACAGTAAACCTGAAGTGCAGCATCGGAATCTGTAACAAGTGTCACAGGAATGGTTCAAAAGAGTCAGTCTTCTTGTACTTAAGTCGGCATTGTGCCCTTTTCAATTTAATTCCGATGCAATGACTGTGTTTTATCGTCAATAAGTAGGTCAGAGGGATACAGTAAACCTGACGTGAAGCATCGGAATCTATAACTAGTGTCACAGGATTGGTTCAAAACATAGACAGTAAGAAGAGTCAGTCTTCTTGTACTTAAGTCGGCATTTTGCCCTTTTCAATTTAATGCGTTACATCGTCAATAAGAAGGTCAGAGGGATACAGTAAACCTGAAGTGAAGCATCGGAATCTGTAACTACCGTCACGGGAATGGTTCAAAGCATAGACAGTAAGAAGAGTCAGTTTTCTTGTACTTAAGTCGGCATTGTGCCTTTTCTATTTAATTCCGATGCAATTTCTGAGTTTCATCATCAATAAGGTCAGAGGGATACAGTAAACCTGAAGTGAAGCATCGGAATCTATAACTAGTGTCACAGGAATGGTTTAAACCATAGACAGTAAGAAGAGTCAGTATTCTTGTACTTAAGTCGGCATTGTGAGTTTTGCATTTAATTCCGATGCAATTTCTGTGTTTCATCGTCAGTAAGAAGGTCAGAGGGATACAATAAACCTGAAGTGGAGCATCGGAATCTATAACTAGTGTCACAGGAATGGTTCAAAACATATTCAGTAAGAAGAGTCAGTCCTCTTGTACTTAAGTTGGCATTGTGCTTTTTCAATTTAATTCCGATGCAATATCTGTGTTTAATCGTCAATAAGAAGTTCAGAGTGATACAATAAACGTGAAGTGAAGCATCGGAATCTATAACTAGTGTCACAGGAATGGTTCCAAACATAGTCAGTAAGAAGAGTGAGTCTTCTTGTACTTAAGTCGGCATTGTGCCTTTTCTATTTAATTCCGATGCAATTTCTGTGTTTCATCGTCAATTCGAAGGTCCAAGGAAACAGTAAACCTGAAGTGAATAATCGAAATGTATAACCAGTGTCGCAGGAATGGTCCTAATCATAGACAGTAAGAAGAGTCAGTCTTCTTGTACCTAAGTCGGCATTGTGCCTTTTGTATTTAATACCGATGCAATTTCTGGGTTTTATCATCAATAAGAAGGTCAGAGGGATACAGTAAACCTGAAGTGAAGCATCGGAATCTACAGCTAGTGTCACAGGATTGGTTCAAAGCACAGACAGTAGGAAGAGTCAGTCTTCTTGTACTTAAGTCGGCATTGTGCCTTTTCTATTTAATTCCGATGCAATTTCTGTGTTTCATCGTCATTAAGATGGTCAGAGGGATACAGTAAACCTGAAGTGAAGCATCTGAATCTGTAACTAGCGTCACAGGAATGGTTCAAAGCATAGACATTAAGATGAGTCAGTCTTCTTGTATTTAAGTCGGTATTGTGCCTTTTCTATTTAATTCCGATGCAATTTCTGTGTTTCATCGTCCATAACAAGGTCCAAGGGATAGAGTAAACCTGAAGTGACGCATCGGAATCTATAACTAGTGTCACAGGAATGGTTCAAACCATAGACAGTAAGAAGAGTCAGTTTTCTTGTACTTAAGTCGGCATTGTGCCTTTTCTATTTAGTTCCCATGCAATTTCTGTGTTTCATCGTCAGTAAGAAGGTCAGAGAGATACAGTAAACCTGAAGTGAAGCATCGCAATCTATAACTAGTATCACAGGAATGGTTCAAAACATATTCAGTAAGAAGAGTCAGTCTTCCTGTACTTAAGTCGGCATTGTGCCTTTTCTATTTAATTCCGATGCAATATCTGTGTTTCATCGTCAATAAGAGGGTCAGAGTGATACAATAAACCTTAAGTGATGCATCGGAATCTATAACTAGTGTCACAGGAATGGTTCCAAACATAGTCAGTAAGAAGAGTCAGTCTTCTTGTACTTAAGTCGGCATTGTGCCTTTTCTATTTAATTCCGATGCAATATCTGTTTCTTCGTCAATACGAAGGTCCAAGGACTGCAGTAAACCTGAAGTGAATCATCGAAATCTATAACTAGTGTCACAGGAATGGTTCAAAACAATCACTAAGAAGGGTCAGTCTTTTTGTACTTAAGTCGGCATTGTGCCGTTTCTATTTAATTACGATGCAATTTCTGTGATTCATCGTATATAGGAAGGTCAGAGGGATACAGTAATCATGAAGTGAAGCATCGGAATCTATAACTAGTGTCACAGGAATGGTTCCAAACATAGTCAGTAAGAAGAGTGAGTCTTCTTGTACTTAAGTCGGCATTGTGCCTTTTCTATTTAATTCCGATGCAATTTCTGTGTTTCATCGTCAATTCGAAGGTCCAAGGAAACAGTAAACCTGAAGTGAATAATCGAAATGTATAACCAGTGTCGCAGGAATGGTCCTAATCATAGACAGTAAGAAGAGTCAGTCTTCTTGTACCTAAGTCGGCATTGTGCCTTTTGTATTTAATACCGATGCAATTTCTGGGTTTTATCATCAATAAGAAGGTCAGCGGGATACAGTAAACCTGAAGTGAAGCATCGGAATCTACAGCTAGTGTCACAGGATTGGTTCAAAGCACAGACAGTAGGAAGAGTCAGTCTTCTTGTACTTAAGTCGGCATTGTGCCTTTTCTATTTAATTCCGATGCAATTTCTGTGTTTCATCGTCATTAAGATGGTCAGAGGGATACAGTAAACCTGAAGTGAAGCATCTGAATCTGTAACTAGCGTCACAGGAATGGTTCAAAGCATAGACATTAAGATGAGTCAGTCTTCTTGTATTTAAGTCGGTATTGTGCCTTTTCTATTTAATTCCGATGCAATTTCTGTGTTTCATCGTCCATAACAAGGTCCAAGGGATAGAGTAAACCTGAAGTGACGCATCGGAATCTATAACTAGTGTCACAGGAATGGTTCAAACCATAGACAGTAAGAAGAGTCAGTTTTCTTGTACTTAAGTCGGCATTGTGCCTTTTCTATTTAGTTCCCATGCAATTTCTGTGTTTCATCGTCAGTAAGAAGGTCAGAGAGATACAGTAAACCTGAAGTGAAGCATCGCAATCTATAACTAGTATCACAGGAATGGTTCAAAACATATTCAGTAAGAAGAGTCAGTCTTCCTGTACTTAAGTCGGCATTGTGCCTTTTCTATTTAATTCCGATGCAATATCTGTGTTTCATCGTCAAAAAGAGGGTCAGAGTGATACAATAAACCTTAAGTGATGCATCGGAATCTATAACTAGTGTCACAGGAATGGTTCCAAACATAGTCAGTAAGAAGAGTCAGTCTTCTTGTACTTAAGTCGGCATTGTGCCTTTTCTATTTAATTCCGATGCAATATCTGTTTCTTCGTCAATACGAAGGTCCAAGGACTGCAGTAAACCTGAAGTGAATCATCGAAATCTATAACTAGTGTCACAGGAATGGTTCAAAACAATCACTAAGAAGGGTCAGTCTTTTTGTACTTAAGTCGGCATTGTGCCGTTTCTATTTAATTACGATGCAATTTCTGTGATTCATCGTATATAGGAAGGTCAGAGGGATACAGTAATCATGAAGTGAAGCATCGGAATCTATAACTAGTGTCACAGGAATGGTTCAAAGCATAGACAGTAGGAAGAGTCAGTCTTCTTGTACTTAAGTCGGCATTGTGCCTTTTCTATTTAATTTCGACGCAGTTTCTGTGTTTCATCGTCAATAAGAGGGTACAAGGGATACAGTAAACCTGAAATGAAGCATCGGAATCTATAACTAAGGTCACAGGAATGTTTCAAAACATAGACAGTAGGAGGAGTTAGTCTACATGTACTTAAGTCGGCATTGTGCCTTTTGTATTTAATTCCGATACAATTTCTGTGTTTCATAGTCAATTAGAAGGTCAGAGGGATACAGTAAACCCGAGTGAAGCATCGGAATCTATAACTAGTGTCACAGGAATGGTTCAAAACAGTCAGTAAGAAGAGTCTGTCTCCTTGTACGTAAGATGGCATTGTGCCGTTTGTATTTAATTCCGATGCAATTTCTGTGTTTCATCGTCAATAAGAAGGTTAGAGCGATACAGCAAAACTGAAGTGTAGCATCGAAATCTATAACTAGTGTCACAGGAATGGTTCAAAGCATAGACAGTAAGAAAGGTCAGTCTTCTTGTACTTAAGTCGGCATTGTGCCTTTTGTATTTAATTCCGATGCAATATCTGTGTTTCATCGTCAATAAGAAGGTCAGAGGGATACAGTAAACCTGAAGTGAAGAATCGGAATCTATAACTAGTGTCACAGGAAAGGTTCAAAACATAGAAAGTAGAAGAGTCAGTCTTCTTGTACATAAGTCAGCATTGTGCTATTCTATTTAATTCCGATGCACTTTCTGTGTTTCATCGTCAATAAGAAGGTCCAAGGGCTACAGTAAACCTGAAATGAAGCATCGGAATCTCCAACTAGTTTCACAAGAATGTTTCAAACCATAGACAGTAGGAAGAGTCAGACTACATGTACGTAAGTCGGCATTGTGCCTTTTGTATTTAATTCCGATGCAATGTCTGTGTTTCATCGTCAATAAGAAGGTCAGAGGGATACAGTAAACCTGAAGTGAAGCATAGTAATCAATAACTAGTGTCACAGGAGTGGTTGAAAACGTAGTCAGTAAGAATGTCACTCTTCTTGTACTTATGTCGGCATTGTGCCTTTTCTATTTAATTCCGATGCAATTTCTGCGTTTCAACGTCAATAACAAGGTCAGAGGTAAACAGTAAACCTGTAGTGAAGCATCGGAATCTGTAACTAGCGTCACAGGAATGGTTCAAAATACAGACAGTAAGAAGAGTCAGTCTTCTTGTACTTAAGTCGGCATTGTGCCTTTTCTATTTAATTCCGATGCAATTTCTGTGTTTCATCGTCAACGAGAAGGTCAAAGGGATACAGGTAACCTGGAGTGAAGCATCGGAATCTATGACTAGTGTCACAGGAATGATTCAAACATAGACAGAAAGAAGAGTCAGTCTTCTTGTACTCAAGTGGGCATTGTGCCTTTTGTATTTAATTCCGATGCAATTTCTGTGTTTCATCGTCAATTAGAAGGTCAGAGGGATACAGTAAACTTGAAGTGAAGCATCGGAATCTATAACTAGTGTCACAGGAATGGTTCAAATCATAGTCAGTAAGATGAGTCAGTCTTCTTGTACTTATGTCAGCATTGTGCCCTTTCTATTTCATTCCGATCCAATATCTGTGTTTCATCGTGAATAAGAAGGTCAGAGGGATACAGTAAACCTGAAGTGAAGCATCGGAATCTATAACTAGTGTCACAGGAATGGGTCCAAACATAGTCAGTAAGAAGAGTCAGTCTTCTTGTACTTAAGTCGGCATTGTGCCTTTTCTATTTAATTCCGATGCAGTTTCTGTGTTTCATCGTCAATAAGAAGGTCAGGGGGATACAGTAAACCTGAAGTAAAGCATCGGAATCTACAACTAGTGTCACAGGAATGGTTCAAAACATAGTCAGTAAGAAGAGTCAGTCTTCTTGTACTTAAGTCGGCATTGTGCTTTTACATTTAATTCCGATGCAGTTTGTGTGTTTCATCGTCAATAAGAAGGTCCAAGAGATACAGTAAACCTGAAATGAAGCATCGGAATCTATAACTAAGGTCACAGGAATGTTTCAAAACATAGACAGTAGGAAGAGTCAGTCTACATGTACTTAAGTCAGCATTGTGCCTTTTGTATTTAATTCCGATACAATTTCTGTGTTTCATAGTCACTAAGAAGGTCCAAGGGATACAGTAAACCTGAAGTGCTGCATCGGAATCTATAACTAGTGCCACTGGACTGGTTCAAAACATAGACAGTAGGAAGAGTCAGTCTACATGTACGCAAGTAGGCATTGTGCCTTTTGTATTTAATTCCGATGCAATTTCTGTGCTTCATCGTCAATAAGAAGGTCAGAGGGATACAGTAAACCTGAAGTGAAGCATCTGAATCTATAACTAGTGTCACAGGAATGGTTCAAAACATAGTAAGTAAGAAGAGTCAGTCTTCTTGTACTTAAGTCGGCATTGTGCCTTTTCTATTTAATTCCGATGCATTTTCTGTGTTTCATCGTCAATAACAAGGTCAGAGGTAAACAGTAAACCTGCAGTTAAGCATCGGAATCTCTAACTACCGTCACGGGAATGGTTCAAAGCATAGACAGTAAGAAGAGTCAGTTTTCTTGTACTTAAGTCGGCATTGTGCCTTTTCTATTTGATTCCGATGCAATTTCTGAGTTTCATCATCAATAAGGTCAGAGGGATACAGTAAACCTGAAGTGAAGCATCGGAATCTATAACTAGTGTCACAGGAATGGTTTAAACCATAGACAGTAAGTAGAGTCAGTATTCTTGTACTTAAGTCGGCATTGTGAGTTTTGCATTTAATTCCGATGCAATTTCTGTGTTTCATCGTCAGTAAGAAGGTCAGAGGGATACAATAAACCTGAAGTGGAGCATCGGAATCTATAACTAGTGTCACAGGAATGGTTCAAAACATATTCAGTAAGAAGAGTCAGTCCTCTTGTACTTAAGTTGGCATTGTGCTTTTTCATTTTAATTCCGATGCAATATCTGTGTTTAATCGTCAATAAGAAGTTCAGAGTGATACAATAAACGTGAAGTGAAGCATCGGAATCTATAACTAGTGTCACAGGAATGGTTCCAAACATAGTCAGTAAGAAGAGTGAGTCTTCTTGTACTTAAGTCGGCATTGTGCCTTTTCTATTTAATTCCGATGCAATTTCTGTGTTTCATCGTCAATTCGAAGGTCCAAGGAAACAGTAAACCTGAAGTGAATAATCGAAATGTATAACCAGTGTCGCAGGAATGGTCCAAATCATAGACAGTAAGAAGAGTCAGTCTTCTTGTACCTAAGTCGGCATTGTGCCTTTTGTATTTAATACCGATGCGATTTCTGGGTTTTATCACCAATAAGAAGGTCAGAGGGATACAGTAAACCTGAAGTGAAGCATCGGAATCTACAGCTAGTGTCACAGGATTGGTTCAAAGCACAGATTGTAGGAATAGTCAGTCTTCTTGTACTTAAGTCGGCATTATGCCTTTTCTATTTAATTCCGATGCAATTTCTGTGTTTCATCGTCATTAAGATGGTCAGAGGGATACAGTAAACCTGAAGTGAAGCATCTGAATCTGTAACTAGCGTCACAGGAATGGTTCAAAGCATAGACATTAAGATGAGTCAGTCTTCTTGTATTTAAGTCGGTATTGTGCCTTTTCTATTTAATTCCGATGCAATTTCTGTGTTTCATCGTCAATAACAAGGTCCAAGGGATAGAGTAAACCTGAAGTGACGCATCGGAATCTATAACTAGTGTCACAGGAATGGTTCAAACCATAGACAGTAAGAAGAGTCAGTATTCTTGTACTTAAGTCGGCATTGTGCCTTTTCTATTTAGTTCCCATGCAATTTCTGTGTATCATCGTCAGTAAGAAGGTCAGAGAGATACAGTAAACCTGAAGTGAAGCATCGCAATCTATAACTAGCCTCACAGGAATGGTTCAAAACATATCCAGTAAGAAGAGTCAGTCTTCCTGTACTTAAGTCGGCATTGTGCCTTTTCTATTTAATTCCGATGCAATATCTGTGTTTCATCGTCAATAAGAGGGTCAGAGTGATACAATAAACCTTAAGTGATGCATCGGAATCTATAACTAGTGTCACAGGAATGGTTCCAAACATAGTCAGTAAGAAGAGTCAGTCTTCTTGTACTTAAGTCGGCATTGTGCCTTTTCTATTTAATTCGGATGCAATTTCTGTTTCTTCGTCAATACGAAGGTCCAAGGACTACAGTAAACCTGAAGTGAATCATCGAAATCTATAACTAGTGTCACAGGAATGGTTCAAAACAATCACTAAGAAGGGTCAGTCTTTTTGTACTTAAGTCGGCATTGTGCCGTTTCTATTTAATTACGATGCAATTTCTGTGATTCATCGTATATAGGAAGGTCAGAGGGATACAGTAATCATGAAGTGAAGCATCGGAATCTATAACTAGTGTCACAGGAATGGTTCAAAGCATAGACAGTGGGAAGAGTCAGTCTTCTTGTACTTAAGTCGGCATTGTGCCTTTTCTATTTAATTTCGACGCAGTTTCTGTGTTTCATCGTCAATAAGAAGGTACAAGGGATACAGTAAACCTGAAATGAAGCATCGGAATCTATAACTAAGGTCACAGGAATGTTTCAAAACATAGACAGTAGGAGGAGTTAGTCTACATGTACTTAAGTCGGCATTGTGCCTTTTGTATTTAATTCCGATACAATTTCTGTGTTTCATAGTCAATTAGAAGGTCAGAGGGATACAGTAAACCCGAGTGAAGCATCGGAATCTATAACTAGTGTCACAGGAATGGTTCAAAACAGTCAGTAAGAAGAGTCTGTCTCCTTGTACGTAAGATGCCATTGTGCCGTTTGTATTTAATTCCGATGCAATTTCTGTGTTTCATCGTCAATAAGAAGGTTAGAGCGATACAGTAAAACTGAAGTGTAGCATCGAAATCTATAACTAGTGTCACAGGAATGGTTCAAAGCATAGACAGTAAGAAAGGTCAGTCTTCTTGTACTTAAGTCGGCATTGTGCCTTTTGTATTTAATTCCGATGCAATATCTGTGTTTCATCGTCAATAAGAAGGTCAGAGGGATACAGTAAACCTGAAGTGAAGAAACGGAATCTATAACTAGTGTCACAGGAAAGGTTCAAAACATAGAAAGTAGAAGAGTCAGTCTTCTTGTACATAAGTCAGCATTGTGCTGTTCTATTTAATTCCGATGCACTTTCTGTGTTTCATCGTCAATAAGAAGGTCCAAGGGCTACAGTAAACCTGAAATGAAGCATCGGAATCTCCAACTAGTGTCACAGGAATGTTTCAAATCATAGACAGTAGGAAGAGTCAGACTACATGTACGTAAGTTTGCATTGTGCCTTTTGTATTTAATTCCGATGCAATGTCTGTGTTTCATCGTCAATAAGAAGGTCAGAGGGATACAGTAAACCTGAAGTGAAGCATCGTAATCTATAACTAGTGTCACAGGAGTGGTTGAAAACGTAGTCAGTAAGAATGTCACTCTTCTTGTACTTATGTCAGCATTGTGCCTTTTCTATTTAATTCCGATGCAATTTCTGTGTTTCAAAGGCAATAACAAGGTCAGAGGTAAACAGTAAACCTGTAGTGAAGCATCGGAATCTGTAACTAGCGTCACAGGAATGGTTCAAAATACAGACAGTAAGAAGAGTCAGTCTTCTTGTACTTAAGACGGCATTGTGCCTTTTCTATTTCATTCCGATGCAATTTCTGTGTTTCATCGTCAACGAGAAGGTCAAAGGGATACAGTTAAACTGGAGTGAAGCATCGGAATCTATGACTAGTGTCACAGGAATGGTTCAAACATAGACAGTAAGAAGAGTCAGTCTTCTTGTACTCAAGTCGGCATGGTGCCTTTTGTATTTAATTCCGATGCAATTTCTGTGTTTCATCGTCAATTAGAAGGTCAGAGGGATACAGTAAACTTGAAGTGAAGCATCGGAATCTATAACTAGTGTCACAGGAATGGTTCAAATCATAGTCAGTAAGAAGAGTCAGTCTTCTTGTACTTATGTCAGCATTGTGCCCTTTCTATTTCATTCCGATCCAATATCTGTGTTTCATCGTGAATAAGAAGGTCAGAGGGATACAGTAAACCTGAAGTGAAGCATCGGAATCTATAACTAGTGTCACAGGAATGGGTCCAAACATAGTCAGTAAGAAGAGTCAGTCTTCTTGTACTTAAGTCGGCATTGTGCCTTTTCTATTTAATTCCGATGCTGTTTCTGTGTTTCATCGTCAATAAGAAGGTCAGGGGGATACAGTAAACCTGAAGTAAAGCATCGGAATCTACAACTAGTGTCACAGGAATGGTTCAAAACATAGTCAGTAAGAAGAGTCAGTCTTCTTGTACTTAAGTCGGCATTGTGCTTTTACATTTAATTCCGATGCAGTTTGTGTGTTTCATCGTCAATAAGAAGGTCCAAGAGATACAGTAAACCTGAAATGAAGCATCGGAATCTATAACTAAGGTCACAGGAATGTTTCAAAACATAGACAGTAGGAAGAGTCAGTCTACATGTACTTAAGTCAGCATTGTGCCTTTTGTATTTAATTCCGATACAATTTCTGTGTTTCATAGTCACTAAGAAGGTCCAAGGGATACAGTAAACCTGAAGTGCTGCATCGGAATCTATAACTAGTGCCACTGGACTGGTTCAAAACATAGACAGTAGGAAGAGTCAGTCTACATGTACGCAAGTAGGCATTGTGCCTTTTGTATTTAATTCCGATGCAATTTCTGTGCTTCATCGTCAATACGAAGGTCAGAGGGATACAGTAAACCTGAAGTGAAGCATCTGAATCTATAACTAGTGTCACAGGAATGGTTCAAAACATAGTAAGTAAGAAGAGTCAGTCTTCTTGTACTTAAGTCGGCATTGTGCCTTTTCTATTTAATTCCGATGCATTTTCTGTGTTTCATCGTCAATAACAAGGTGAGAGTAAACAGTAAACCTGCAGTTAAGCATCGGAATCTCTAACTAGCGTCACAGGAGTGGTTCAAAACATAGATAGTAAGAAGAGTCAGTCTTGTTGTACTTAAGTCGGCATTGTGCCTTTTGTATTTAACTCCGATGCACTATCTGTGTTTCATCGGCAAGAAGAAGAACCTAGGGATACAGTAAACCTGAAATGAAGCATCGGAATCTATAACAAGTGTCACAGGAATGGTTCAAAACATAGACAGTAGGAAGATTCATTCTACATGTACTTCAGTCGGCATCGTGTCTTTTGTATTTATTTCCGATGCAATTTCTGTGTTTCATCGTCAATAAGAAGGTCAGAGGGATACAGTAAACCAGAAGTGAAGCATCGGAATCTATAACTAGTGTCACAGGAATGGTTCAAAACATAGTCAGTAAGAAGGGTCAGTCTTCTTGTACTTAAGTCGGCATTGTGCCTTTTGTATTTAATTCCGATGCAATTTCTGTGTTTCGTCGTCAATAAGAAGGTCCAAAGGATACAGTAAACCTGAAGTGAAGCATCGGAATCTATAACTAGTCTCACAGTAATGGATCAAAACATAGACAAAAAGAAGAGTCAGTCTTCCTGTACTTAAGTCGGCATTGTGCATTTTGTATTTAATTCCGATGCAGTTTCTGTGTTTCATAGTCACTAAGAAGGTCAGAGGTATACAGTAAACATGAAGTGAAGCATCGGAATCTAACTAGTGTCACAGGAATGGTTCGAAGCACAGACAGTAAGAAAGGTCAGTCTTCTTGTACTTAAGTCGGCATTGTGCCTTTTCTATTTAGTTCCCATGCAATTTCTGTGTTTCATCGTCAGTAAGAAGGTCAGAGAGATACAGTAAACCTGAAGTGAAGCATCGCAATCTATAACTAGCCTCACAGGAATGGTTCAAAACATATTCAGTAAGAAGAGTCAGTCTTCCTGTACTTAAGTCGGCATTGTGCCTTTTCTATTTAATTCCGATGCAATATCTGTGTTTCATCGTCAATAAGAGGGTCAGAGTGATACAATAAACCTTAAGTGATGCATCGGAATCTATAACTAGTGTCACAGGAATGGTTCCAAACATAGTCAGTAAGAAGAGTCAGTCTTCTTGTAATTAACTCGGCATTGTGCCTTTTATATTTAATTCCGATGCAGTTTCTGTGTTTTATCGTCAATAAGAAGGTCCAAGAGATACAGTAAACAGAAATGAAGCATCGGAATCTGTAACTAAGGTCACAGGAATGTTTCAAATCATAGTCAGTAGGATGAGTCAGTCTACATGTACTTAAGTCAGCATTGTGCCCTTTGTATTTAATTCCGATACAATTTTTGTGTTTCATAGTCACTAAGAAGTTCCAAGGGATACAGTAAATCTGAAGTGCAGCATCGGAATCTGTAACTAGTGTCACAGGAATGGTTAAAAAAATAGACAGTAAGAAGAGTCAGTCTTCTTGTCCTTAAGTCGGCATTGTACCCTTTTCAATTTAATTCCGATGCAATTACTGTGTTTCATCGTCAATAAGAAGGTCAGAGGGATACAGTAAACCTGAAGTGAAGCATCGGAATCTCTAACTAGTGTCACAGGAATGGTTCAAAACATAGTCTGTAAGAAGAGTCAGTCTTCTTGTACTTAAGTCGGCATATTGCCTTTTGTATTTAATTCCGATACAATTTCTGTGTTTCATAGTCAATAAGAAGGTCCAAGAGATACAGTTAACCTAGAGTGAGGCATCGGAATCTATAACTAGTGTCACAGAAATGGTTCGAAACATAGACAGTAAGAAGAGTCAGTCTTCTTGTACTTAAGTCGGCATTGTGCACTTATCAATTAAATTCCGATGCAATTACTGTGTTTCATCGTCAATAAGAAGGTCAGAGGGTTACAGTATACCTGAAGTGAAGCATCGGAATCTCTAACTAGTGTCACAGGAATGGTTCAAGCCATAGTCTGTAAGATGAGTCAGTCTTCTTGTACTTACGTAGGCATTATGCCTTTTGTATTTAATTCCGAAGCAATATCTGTGTTTCATCGTCAATAAGAAGGTCCAAGGGATACAGTAAACCTGAAGTGAAGCATCGGATTCTATAACTAGTGTCACAGAAATGGTTCAAATCATAGTCAGTAAGAAGAGTCAGTCTTCTTGTACTTATGTCAGCATTGTGCCCTTTCTATTTCATTCCGATCCAATATCTGTGTTTCATCGTGAATAAGAAGGTCAGAGGGATACAGTAAACCTGAAGTGAAGCATCGGAATCTATAACTAGTGTCACAGGAATGGGTCCAAACATAGTCAGTAAGAAGAGTCAGTCTTCTTGTACTTAAGTCGGCATTGTGCCTTTTCTATTTAATTCCGATGCAGTTTCTGTGTTTCATCGTCAATAAGAAGGTCAGGGGGATACAGTAAACCTGAAGTACAGCATCGGAATCTACAACTAGTGTCACAGGAATGGTTCAAAACATAGTCAGTAAGAAGAGTCAGTCTTCTTGTACTTAAGTCGGCATTGTGCTTTTACATTTAATTCCGATGCAGTTTGTGTGTTTCATCGTCAATAAGAAGGTCCAAGAGATACAGTAAACCTGAAATGAAGCATCGGAATCTATAACTAAGGTCACAGGAATGTTTCAAAACATAGACAGTAGGAAGAGTCAGTCTACATGTACTTCAGTCAGCATTGTGCCTTTTGTATTTAATTCCGATACAATTTCTGTGTTTCATAGTCACTAAGAAGGTCCAAGGGATACAGTAAACCTGAAGTGCTGCATCGGAATCTATAACTAGTGCCACTGGACTGGTTCAAAACATAGACAGTAGGAAGAGTCCGTCTACATGTACGCAAGTAGGCATTGTGCATTTTGTATTTAATTCCGATGCAATTTCTGTGCTTCATCGTCAATAAGAAGGTCAGAGGGATACAGTAAACCTGAAGTGAAGCATCGGAATCTATAACTAGTGTCACAAAAATGGTTCAAAACATAGTCAGTAAGATGAGTCAGTCTTCTTGTACTTAAGTCGGCATTGTGAATTTTCTATTTAATTCCGATGCAATATCTGTGTTTCATCGTGAATAAGAAGGTCAAAGGGATGCAGTAAACCTGAAGTGAAGCATCGGAATCTATAACTAGTGTCACAGGAATGGTTCAAACATAGTCAGTAAGAAGAGTCAGTCTTCTTGTACTCAAGTCGGCATTGTGCCTTTTGTATTTAATTCCGATGCAATTTCTGTGTTTCGTCGTCAATAAGAAGGTCCAAGGGATACAGTAAACCTGAAGTGAAGCATCGGAATCTATAACTAGTGTCACAGTAATGGTTCAAAACATAGACAAAAAGAAGAGTCAGTCTTCCTGTACTTAAGTCGGCATTGTGCCTTTTGTATTTAATTCCGATGCAATTTCTGTGTTTCATAGTCACTAAGAAGGTCAGAGGGATACAGTAAACCTGAAGTGAAGCATCGGTAACTATAACTAGTGTCACAGGAATTGTTCAAAGCATAGACATTAACAAAGGTCAGTCTTCTTGTACTTAAGTCGGCATTGTGCCTTTTGTATTTAATTACGATGCAAATTCTGTGTTTTATCGTCAATAAGAAGGTCAGAGGGATACAGTAAACCTAAAGGAAAGCACCCGAATCTATAACTAGTCTCACAGGAATGGTTCAAAACATAGACAGCAGGAAGAGTCAGTCTTCTTGTACTTAAGTCGGCATTCTGCCTTTTGTATTTAATTCCGACAAAATTTCTGTGTTTCATAGTCACTAAGAAGGTCCAAGGGATACAGTGAACCTGAAGTGCAGCATCGGAATCTGTAACTAGTGTCACAGGAATGGTTCAAAAGAGTCAGTCTTCTTGTACTTAAGTCGGCATTGTGCCCTTTTCAATTTAATTCCGATGCAATGACTGTGTTTCATCGTCAATAAGTAGGTCAGAGGGATACAGTAAACCTGAAGTGAAGCATCGGAATCTGTAACTACCGTCACGGGAATGGTTCAAAGCATAGACAGTAAGAAGAGTCAGTCTTCTTGTACTTAAGTCGGCATTGTGCCTTTTCTATTTAATTCCGATGCAATTTCTGAGTTTCATCATCAATAAGGTCAGATGGATACAGTAAACCTGAAGTGAAGCATCGGAATCTATAACTAGTGTCACAGGAATGGTTTAAACCATAGACAGTAAGTAGAGTCAGTATTCTTGTACTTAAGTCGGCATTGTGACTTTTGCATTTAATTCCGATGCAATTTCTGTGTTTCATCGTCAGTAAGAAGGTCAGAGGGATATAATAAACCTGAAGTGGAGCATCGGAATCTATAACTAGTGTCACAGGAATGGTTCAAACATATTCAGTAAGAAGAGTCAGTCCTCTTGTACTTAAGTTGGCATTGTGCTTTTTCAATTTAATTCCGATGCAATATCTGTGTTTAATCGTCAATAAGAAGTTCAGAGTGATACAATAAACGTGAAGTGAAGCATCGGAATCTATAACTAGTGTCACAGGAATGGTTCCAAACATAGTCAGTAAGAAGAGTGAGTCTTCTTGTACTTAAGTCGGCATTGTGCCTTTTCTATTTAATTCCGATGCAATTTCTGTGTTTCATCGTCAATTCGAAGGTCCAAGGAAACAGTAAACCTGAAGTGAATCATCGAAATGTATAACTAGTGTCGCAGGAATGGTCCAAATCATAGACAGTAAGAAGAGTCAGTCTTCTTGTACCTATGTCGGCATTGTGCCTTTTGTATTTAATACCGATGCAATTTCTGGGTTTTATCGTCAATAAGAAGGTCAGAGGGATACAGTAAACCTGTAGTGAAGCATCGGAATCTACAGCTAGTGTCACGGGATTGGTTCAAAGCACAGACAGTAAGAAGAGTCAGTCTTCTTGTACTTAAGTCGGCATTGTGCCTTTTCTATTTAATTCCGATGCAATTTCTGTGTTTCATCGTCATTAAGATGGTCAGAGGGATACAGTAAACCTGAAGTGAAGCATCTGAATCTGTAACTAGCGTCACAGGAATGGTTCAAAGCATAGACATTAAGATGAGTCAGTCTTCTTGTATTTAAGTCGGTATTGTGCCTTTTCTATTTAATTCCGATGCAATTTCTGTGTTTCATCGTCAATAACAAGGTCCAAGGGATAGAGTAAACCTGAAGTGACGCATCGGAATCTATAACTAGTGTCACAGGAATGGTTCAAACCATAGACAGTAAGAAGAGTCAGTATTCTTGTACTTAAGTCGGCATTGTGCCTTTTCTATTTAGTTCCTGTGGTGTCACCGCCAGACACCACACTTGCTAGGTGGTAGTTTAAATCGGCCGCGGTCCATGTAGTACATGTCGGACCCGCGTGTCGCCACTGTGATCGCAGACCTAGCGCCACCACCAAGGCAGGTCTCGTGATACGAGAGTGGACTCGACCCCCAGTTGTACGAGAACCTAGCTACCGCCCAGTTGTACGCGAACCTAGCTATCGCCCAGTTGTACGAAGCCTTTCTCTCTCATTAGCCGAGAGACAGAATAGCCATCAGCTAAGTTAATGGCAACGAACTAGCAAGGCGCCAGTGGTATCAGTGCCTATAGCTTACAAGTATTCAAGAGAGATGTATTCCAAGGCCTAAATAAAAGATAAGTAAAAAGCATCTACCTACTTTTCTTCTTATTCATTTATAAGTTCTCATGTTCCAGACTTCACGCCCGTCGGCGTGTGTGTGTACGCGTGCCTGCCTTTCTTTTGGCTACTACCGTGTGGCGTAACAGTCTTGTTACGTCACTACAGTTCCCATGCAATTTCTGTGTTTCATCGTCAGTAAGAAGGTCAGAGAGATACAGTAAACCTGAAGTGAAGCATCGCAATCTATAACTAGTATCACAGGAATGGTTCAAAACATATTCAGTAAGAAGAGTCAGTCTTCCTGTACTTAAGTCGGCATTGTGCCTTTTCTATTTAATTCCGATGCAATATCTGTGTTTCATCGTCAATAAGAGGGTCAGAGTGATACAATAAACCTTAAGTGATGCATCGGAATCTATAACTAGTGTCACAGGAATGGTTCCAAACATAGTCAGTAAGAAGAGTCAGTCTTCTTGTACTTAAGTCGGCATTGTGCCTTTTCTATTTAATTCCGATGCAATTTCTGTTTCCTCGTCAATACGAAGGTCCAAGGACTACAGTAAACCTGAAGTGAATCATCGAAATCTATAACTAGTGTCACAGGAATGGTTCAAAACAATCACTAAGAAGGGTCAGTCTTTTTGTACTTAAGTCGGCGTTGTGCCGTTTCTATTTAATTACGATGCAATTTCTGTGATTCATCGTATATAAGAAGGTCAGAGGGATACAGTAATCATGAAGTGAAGCATCGGAATCTATAACTAGTGTCACAGGAATGGTTCAAAGCATAGACAGTAGGAAGAGTCAGTCTTCTTGTACTTAAGTCGGCATTGTGCCTTTTCTATTTAATTTCGACGCAGTTTCTGTGTTTCATCGTCAATAAGAAGGTACAAGGGATACAGTAAACCTGAAATGAAGCATCGGAATCTATAACTAAGGTCACAGGAATGTTTCAAAACATAGACAGTAGGAGGAGTTAGTCTACATGTACTTAAGTCGGCATTGTGCCTTTTGTATTTAATTCCGATACAATTTCTGTGTTTCATAGTCAATTAGAAGGTCAGAGGGATACAGTAAACCCGAGTGAAGCATCGGAATCTATAACTAGTGTCACAGGAATGGTTCAAAACAGTCAGTAAGAAGAGTCTGTCTCCTTGTACGTAAGATGGCATTGTGCCGTTTGTATTTAATTCCGATGCAATTTCTGTGTTTCATCGTCAATAAGAAGGTTAGAGCGATACAGTAAAACTGAAGTGTAGCATCGAAATCTATAACTAGTGTCACAGGAATGGTTCAAAGCATAGACAGTAAGAAAGGTCAGTCTTCTTGTACTTAAGTCGGCATTGTGCCTTTTGTATTTAATTCCGATGCAATATCTGTGTTTCATCGTCAATAAGAAGGTCAGAGGGATACAGTAAACCTGAAGTGAAGAATCGGAATCTATAACTAGTGTCACAGGAAAGGTTCAAAACATAGAAAGTAGAAGAGTCAGTCTTCTTGTACTTAAGTCAGCATTGTGCTATTCTATTTAATTCCGATGCACTTTCTGTGTTTCATCGTCAATAAGAAGGTCCAAGGGCTACAGTAAACCTGAAATGAAGCATCGGAATCTCCAACTAGTGTCACAGGAATGTTTCAAATCATAGACAGTAGGAAGAGTCAGACTACATGTACGTAAGTCGGCATTGTGCCTTTTGTATTTAATTCCGATGCAATGTCTGTGTTTCATCGTCAATAAGAAGGTCAGAGGGATACAGTAAACCTGAAGTGAAGCATCGTAATCTATAACTAGTGTCACAGGAGTGGTTGAAAACGTAGTCAGTAAGAATGTCACTCCTCTTGTACTTATGTCGGCATTGTGCCTTTTCTATTTAATTCCGATGCAATTTCTGTGTTTCAACGGCAATAACAAGGTCAGAGGTAAACAGTAAACCTGTAGTGAAGCATCGGAATCTGTAACTAGCGTCACAGGAATGGTTCAAAATACAGACAGTAAGAAGAGTCAGTCTTCTTGTACTTAAGTAGGCATTGTGCCTTTTCTATTTAATTCCGATGCAATTTCTGTGTTTCATCGTCAACGAGAAGGTCAAAGGGATACAGTTAACCTGGAGTGAAGCATCGGAATCTATGACTAGTGTCACAGGAATGGTTCAAACATAGACAGTAAGAAGAGTCAGTCTTCTTGTACTCAAGTCGGCATTGTGCCTTTTGTATTTAATTCCGATGCAATTTCTGTGTTTCATCGTCAATTAGAAGGTCAGAGGGATACAGTAAACCTGAAGTGAAGCATCGGAATCTATAACTAGTGTCACAGGAATGGTTCTAATCATAGTCAGTAAGAAGAGTCAGTCTTCTTGTACTTATGTAAGCATTGTGCGCTTTCAATTTCATTCCGATCCAATATCTGTGTTTCATCGTGAATAAGAAGGTCAGAGGGATACAGTAAACCTGAAGTGAAGCATCGGAATCTATAACTAGTGTCACAGGAATGGGTCCAAACATAGTCAGTAAGAAGAGTCAGTCTTCTAGTACTTAAGTCGGCATTGTGCCTTTTCTATTTAATTCCGATGCAGTTTCTGTGTTTCATCGTCAATAAGAAGGTCAGGGGGATACAGTAAACCTGAAGTAAAGCATCGGAATCTACAACTAGTGTCACAGGAATGGTTCAAAACATAGTCAGTAAGAAGAGTCAGTCTTCTTGTACTTAAGTCGGCATTGTGCTTTTACATTTAATTCCGATGCAGTTTGTGTGTTTCATCGTCAATAAGAAGGTCCAAGAGATACAGTAAACCTGAAATGAAGCATCGGAATCTATAACTAAGGTCACAGGAATGTTTCAAAACATAGACAGTAGGAAGAGTCAGTCTACATGTACTTAAGTCAGCATTGTGCCTTTTGTATTTAATTCCGATACAATTTCTGTGTTTCATAGTCACTAAGAAGGTCCAAGGGATACAGTAAACCTGAAGTGCTGCATCGGAATCTATAACTAGTCTCACAGGAATGGTTCAAAACATAGACAGCACGAAGAGTCAGTCAGCTTGTACTTAAGTCGGCATTGTGCCTTTTGTATTTAACTCTGATGCACTATCTGTGTTTCATCGGCAATAAGAAGAACCAAGGGATACAGTAAACCTGAAAAGAAGCATCGGAATCTATAACAAGTGTCACAGGAATGGTTCAAAACATTGACAGTAGGAAGATTCATTCTACATGTACTTAAGTCGGCATCATGCCTCCTGTATTTATTTCCGATGCAATTTCTGTGTTTCATCGTCAATAACAAAGTCAGTGGTAAACAGTAGACCTGAAGTTAAGCATCGGAATCTATAACTAGTGTCACAGGAATGGTAAAAAACATAGTCAGTAAGAAGAGTCAGTCTTCTTGTAATTAACTCGGCATTGTGCCTTTTATATTTAATTCCGATGCAGTTTCTGTGTTTTATCGTCAATAAGAAGGTCCAAGAGATACAGTAAACAGAAATGAAGCATCGGAATCTGTAACTAAGGTCACAGGAATGTTTCAAATCATAGTCAGTAGGATGAGTCAGTCTACATGTACTTAAGTCAGCATTGTGCACTTTGTATTTAATTCCGATACAATTTTTGTGTTTCATAGTCACTAAGAAGTTCCAAGGGATACAGTAAATCTGAAGTGCAGCATCGGAATCTGTAACTAGTGTCACAGGAATGGTTAAAAAAATAGACAGTAAGAAGAGTCAGTCTTCTTGTCCTTAAGTCGGCATTGTACCCTTTTCAATTTAATTCCGATGCAATTACTGTGTTTCATCGTCAATAAGAAGGTCAGAGGGATACAGTAAACCTGAAGTGAAGCTTCGGAATCTCTAACTAGTGTCACAGGAATGGTTCAAAACATAGTCTGTAAGAAGAGTCAGTCTTCTTGTACTTAAGTCGGCATATTGCCTTTTGTATTTAATTCCGTTACAATTTCTGTGTTTCATAGTCAATAAGAAGGTCCAAGAGATACAGTAAACCTAGAGTGAGGCATCGGAATCTATACCTAGTGTCACAGAAATGGTTCGAAACATAGACAGTAAGAAGAGTCAGTCTTCTTGTACTTAAGTCGGCATTGTGCACTTATCAATTAAATTCCGATGCAATTACTGTGTTTCATCGTCAATAAGAAGGTCAGAGGGATACAGTATACCTGAAGTGAAGCATCGGAATCTCTAACTAGTGTCACAGGAATGGTTCAAGACATAGTCTGTAAGATGGGTCAGTCTTCTTGTACTTACGTCGGCATTGTGCCTTTTGTATTTAATTCCGAAGCAATATCTGTGTTTCATCGTCAATAAGAAGGTCCAAGGGATACAGTAAACCTGAAGTGAAGCATCGGAATCTATAACTAGTGTCACAGGAATGGTTCAAAACATAGTCAGTAAGAAGAGTCAATCTTCTTGTACTTAAGTCGGCATTGTTGCTTTTCTATTTAATTCCGATGCAATATCTGTGTTTCATCGTGAATAAGAAGGACAGAGGGATACAGTGAACCTGAAGTGAAGCATCGAAATCTATAACTAGTGTCACAGGAGTGGTTCAAACATAGACAGTAAGAAGAGTCAGTCTTCTTGTACTCAAGTCGGCATTGTGCCTTTTGTATTTAATTCCGATGCAATTTCTGTGTTTCATCGTCAATTAGAAGGTCAGAGGGATACAGTAAACCTGAAGTGAAGCATCGGCATATATAACTAGTGTCACAGGAATGGTTCAAATCATAGTCAGTAAGAAGAGTCAGTCTTCTTGTACTTATGTCAGCATTGTGCCCTTTCTATTTCATTCCGATCCAATATCTGTGTTTCATCGTGAATAAGAAGGTCAGAGGGATACAGTAAACCTGAAGTGAAGCATCGGAATCTATAACTAGTGTCACAGGAATGGGTCCAAACATAGTCAGTAAGAAGAGTCAGTCTACTTGTACTTAAGTCGGCATTGTGCCTTTTCTATTTAATTCCGATGCAGTTTCTGTGTTTCATCGTCAATAAGAAGGTCAGGGGGATACAGTAAACCTGAAGTACAGCATCGGAATCTACAACTAGTGTCACAGGAATGGTTCAAAACATAGTCAGTAAGAAGAGTCAGTCTTCTTGTACTTGAGTCGGCATTGTGCTTTTACATTTAATTCCGATGCAGTTTGTGTGTTTCATCGTCAATAAGAAGGTCCAAGAGATACAGTAAACCTGAAATGAAGCATCGGAATCTATAACTAAGGTCACAGGAATGTTTCAAAACATAGACAGTAGGAAGAGTCAGTCTACATGTACTTCAGTCAGCATTGTGCCTTTTGTATTTAATTCCGATACAATTTCTGTGTTTCATAGTCACTAAGAAGGTCCAAGGGATACAGTAAACCTGAAGTGCTGCATCGGAATCTATAACTAGTGCCACTGGACTGCTTCAAATCATAGCCAGTAGGAAGAGTCCGTCTACATGTACGCAAGTAGGCATTGTGCATTTTGTATTTAATTCCGATGCAATATCTGTGCTTCATCGTCAATAAGAAGGTCAGAGGGATACAGTAAACCTGAAGTGAAGCATCTGAATCTATAACTAGTGTCACAGAAATGGTTCAAAACATAGTAAGTAAGAAGAGTCAGTCTTCTTGTACTTAAGTCGGCATTGTGCCTTTTCTATTTAATTCCGATGCAATTTCTGTGTTTCATCGTCAATAACAAGGTCAGAGGTAAACAGTAAACCTGTAGTTAAGCATCGGAATCTCTAACTAGCGTCACAGGAGTGGTTCAAAACATAGATAGTAAGAAGAGTCAGTCTTCTTGTACTTAAGTCGGCATTGTGCCTTTTCTATTCAATTCGAAAGCAATTTCTGTGTTTCATCGTCAATAAGAAGGTCAGAGGGATACAGTAAACCTGAAGTGAAGCATCGGAATCTATAACTAGTGTCACAAAAATGGTTCAAAACATAGTCAGTAAGATGAGTCAGTCTTCTTGTACTTATGTCGGCATTGTGAATTTTCTATTTAATTCCGATGCAATATCTGTGTTTCATCGTGAATAAGAAGGTCAAAGGGATGCAGTAAACCTGAAGTGAAGCATCGGAATCTATAACTAGTGTCACAGGAATGGTTCAAACATAGTCAGTAAGAAGAGTCAGTCTTCTTGTACTCAAGTCGGCATTGTGCCTTTTGTATTTAATTCCGATGCAATTTCTGTGTTTCATCGTCAATAAGAAGGTCCACGGGATACAGTAAATCTGAGGTGTAGCATTGGAATCTATAACTATTGTCACAGGAATGGTTCAAAATATAGACAGTAGGAAGAGTCAGTCTTCTTGTACTTAAGTCGGCATTGTGCCTTTTGTATTTAACACCGATGCACTATCTGTGTTTCATCGGCAAGAAGAAGAACCTAGGGATACAGTAAACCTGAAATGAAGCATCGGAATCTATAACAAGTGTCACAGGAATGGTTCAAAACATAGACAGTAGGAAGATTCATTCTACATGTACTTCAGTCGGCATCGTGTCTTTTGTATTTATTTCCGATGCAATTTCTGTGTTTCATCGTCAATAAGAAGGTCAGAGGGATACAGTAAACCAGAAGTGATGCATCGGAATCTATAACTAGTGTCACAGGAATGGTTCAAAACATAGTCAGTAAGATGGGTCAGTCTTCTTGTAATTAAGTCGGCATTGTGCCTTTTGTATTTAATTCCGATGCAATTTCTGTGTTTCGTCGTCAATAAGAAGGTCCAAGGGATACAGTAAAACTGAAGTGAAGCATCGGAATCTATAACTAGTCTCACAGTAATGGATCAAAACATAGACAAAAAGAAGAGTCAGTCTTCCTGTACTTAAGTCAGCATTGTGCCTTTTGTATTCAATTCCGATGCAATTTCTGTGTTTCATAGTCACTAAGAAGGTCAGAGGGATACAGTAAACCTGAAGTGAAGCATCGGAATCTAACTAGTGTCACAGGAATGGTTCAAAGCATAGACAGTAAGAAAGGTCAGTCTTCTTGTAGTTAAGTCGGCATTGTGCCTTTTGTATTTAATTATGATGCAAATTCTGTGTTTCATCGTCAATAAGAAGGTCAGAGGGATACAGTAAACCTGAAGTGAAGCATCGGAATCTATAACTAGTCTCACAGTAATGGTTCAAAGCATTGACAGCAGGAAGAGTCTGTCTTCTTTTACTTAAGTCGGCATTGTGCCTTTTGAATTTAATTCCGATACAATTTCTGTGTTTCATAGTCACTAAGAAGGTCCAAGCGATACAATAAACCTGAAGTGCAGCATCGGAATCTGTACCTAGTGTCGCAGGAATTGTTCAAAACATAGACAGTAAGAAGAGTCAGTCTTTTTGTTCTTAAGTCGGTATTGTGCTCTTTTCAATTTAATTCCGATGCAATGACTGTGTTTCATCGTCAATAAGAAGGTCAGAGGGATAAAGTAAACCTGAAGTAAAGCATCGGAATCTCTAACTAGTGTCACAGGAATGGTTCAAAGCATAGTCAGTAAGAAGAGTCAGTCTTCTTGTACTTAGTTTGGCATTGTGCCTTTTGTATTTAATTCCGATACTATTTCTGTGTTTCATAGCCACTAAGAAGGTCCAAGGGATACAGTAAACCTGAAGTGCAGCATCGGAATCTGTACCTAGTGTCGCAGGAATTGTTCAAAACATAGACAGTAAGAAGAGTCAGTCTTCTTGTATTTAAGTCGGCATTGTGCCTTTTCTATTTAATTCCGATGCAATTACTGTATTTCATCGTCAGTAGGATGGTCAGAGGGATACAGTAAACCTGAAGTGAAGCATCGGAATCTATAACTAGTCTCACAGTAATGGTTCAAAGCATTGACAGCAGGAAGAGTCTGTCTTCTTTTACTTAAGTCGGCATTGTGCCTTTTGAATTTAATTCCGATACAATTTCTGTGTTTCATAGTCACTAAGAAGGTCCAAGCGATACAGTAAACCTGAAGTGAAGCATCGGAATCTATAACTAGTCTCACAGGAATGGTTCAAAACATAGACAGCACGAAGAGTCAGTCTCCTTGTACTTAAGTCGGCATTGTGCCTTTTGTATTTAACTCCGATGCACTATCTGTGTTTCATCGGCAATAAGAAGAACCAAGGGATACAGTAAACCTGAAATGAAGCATCGGAATCTATAACAAGTGTCACAGGAATGGTTCAAAACATTGACAGTAGGAAGATTCATTCTACATGTACTTAAGTCGGCATCATGCCTCCTGTATTTATTTCCGATGCAATTTCTGTGTTTCATCGTCAATAACAAAGTCAGAGGTAAACAGTAAACCTGAAGTGAAGCATCGGAATCTATAACTAGTGTCACAGGAATGGTTAAAAACATAGTCAGTAAGAAGAGTCAGTCTTCTTGTACTTAACTCGGCATTGTGCCTGTTATATTTAATTCCGATGCAGTTTCTGTGTTTTATCGTCAATAAGAAAGTCCAAGAGATACAGTAAACCTGAAATGAAGCATCGGAATCTGTAACTAAGGTCACAGGAATGTTTCAAATCATAGTCAGTAGGATGAGTCAGTCTACATGTACTTAAGTCAGCATTGTGCCCTTTGTATTTAATTCCGATACAATTTTTGTGTTTCATAGTCACTAAGAAGTTCCAAGGGATACAGTAAACCTGAAGTGCAGCATCGGAATCTGTAACTAGTGTCACAGGAATGGTTAAAAAAATAGACAGTAAGAAGAGTAAGTCTTCTTGTACTTAAGTCGGCATTGTGCACTTATCAATTAAATTCCGATGCAATTACTGTGTTTCATCGTCAATAAGAAGGTCAGAGGGATACAGTAAACCTGAAGTGAAGCATCGGAATCTATAACTAGTGTCACAGGAATTGGTCCAAACATAGTCAGTAAGAAGAGTCAGTCTTCTTGTACTTAAGTCGGCATTGTAGCTTTTCTATTTAATTCCGATGCAATATCTGTGTTCATCGTGAATAAGAAGGTCAGAGGGATACAGTAAACCTGAAGTGAAGCATCGGAATCTATAACTAGTGTCACAGGAATTGGTCCAAACATAGTCAGTAAGAAGAGTCAGTCTTCTTGTACTTACGTCGGCATTGTGCCTTTTGTATTTAAATCCGAAGCAATATCTGTGTTTCATCGTCAATATGAAGGTCCAAGGGATACAGTAAACCTGAAGTGAAGCATCGGAATCTATAACTAGTGTCACAGGAATGGTTCAAAGCATAGTCAGTAAGAAGAGTCAGTCTTCTTGTACTTAAGTCGGCATTGTGCCTTTTCTATTTATTTCCGATGCAATTTCTGTGTTTCATCGTCAATAAGAAGGTCAGAGGGATACAGTAAACCTGAAGTAAAGCATCGGAATCTATAACTAGTGTCACAGGAATGGTTCAAAACATAGTCAGCAAGAAGAGTGTGTCTTCTTGTACTTAAGTCGGCATTGTGCCTTTTACATTTAATTCCGATGCAGTTTCTGTGTTTCATCGTCAATAAGAAGGTCCAAGAGATACAGTAAACCTGAAATGAAGCATCGGAATCTATAACTAAGGTCACAGGAATGTTTCAAAACATAGACAGTAGGAAGATTTAGTCTTCATGTACTTAAGTCAGCATTGTGCCTTTTGTATTTAATTCCGATACAATTTCTGTGTTTCATAGTCACTAAGAAGGTCCAAGGGATACAGTAAACCTTAAGTGCAGCATCGGAATCTATAACTAGTGTCACAGGACTGGTTCAAAACGTAGACAGTAGGAAGAGTCAGTCTACATGTACGTAAGTAGGCATTGTGCCTATTGTATTTAATTCCGATGCAATTTCTGTACTTCATCGTCAATAAGAAGGTCAGAGGGATACAGTAAACCTGAAGTGAAGCATCGGAATCTATAACTAGTGTCACAGGAATGGTTCAAAACATAGTCAGTAAGAAGAGTCAGTCTTCTTGTACTTAAGTCGGCATTGTGCCTTTTCTATTTATTTCCGATGCAATATCTGTGTTTCATCGTGAATAAGAAGGTCAGGGGGATACAGTAAACCTGAAGTGAAGCATCGGAATCTATAACTAGTGTCACAGGAATGGGTCCAAACATAATCAGTAAGAAGAGTCAGCCTTCTTGTACTTAAGTCGGCATTGTGCCTTTTCTATTTAATTCCGATGCAATATCTGTGTTTCATCGTGAATAAGAAGGTCAGAGGGATACAGTATACCTGAAGTGAAGCATCGGAATCTGTAACTAGTGTCACAGGAATGGTTCAAAACATAGTCAGTAAGAAGAGTCAGTCTTCTTGTACTTAAGTCGGCACTGTGCCTTTTGTATTTAATTCCGATGCAATTTCTGTGTTTCATCGTCAATAAGAAGATCCACGGGATACAGTAAATCTGAAGTGAAGCATCGGAATCTATAACTAGTCTCACAGGAATGGTTCAAAACATAGACAGCACGAAGAGTCAGTCTCCTTGTACTTAAGTCGGCACTGTGCCTTTTGTAATTTACTCCGATGCACTATCTGTGTTTCATCGGCAATAAGAAGAACCAAGGGATACAGTAAACCTGAAATGAAGCATCGGAATCTATAACAAGTGTCACAGGAATGGTTCAAGACATAGTCTGTAAGATGAGTCAGTCTTCTTGTACTTACGTCGGCATTGTGCCTTTTGTATTTAATTCCGAAGCAATATCTGTGTTTCATCGTCAAAAAGAAGGTCCAAGGGATACAGTAAACCTGAAGTGAAGCATCGGAATCTATAACTAGTGGCACAGGAATGGTTCAAAACATATTCAGTAAGAAGAGTCAGTCTTCTTGTACTTAAGTCGGCATTGTAGCTTTTCTATTTAATTCCGATGCAATATCTGTGTTTCATCGTGAATAAGAAGGTCAGAGGGATACAGTAAACCTGAAGTGAAGCATCGGAATCTATAACTAGTGTCACAGGAATTGGTCCAAACATAGTCAGTAAGAAGAGTCAGTCTTCTTGTACTTATGTCGGCATTGTGCCTTTTGTATTTAATTCCGAAGCAATATCTGTGTTTCATCGTCAATAAGAAGGTCCAAGGGATACAGTAAACCTGAAGTGAAGCATCGGAATCTATAACTAGTGTCACAGGAATGGTTCAAAACATAGTCAGTAAGAAGAGTCAGTCTTCTTGTACTTAAGTCGGCATTGTGCCTTTTCTATTTATTTCCGATGCAATTTCTGTGTTTCATCGTCAATAAGAAGGTCAGAGGGATACAGTACACCTGAAGTAAAGCATCGGAATCTATAACTAGTGTCACAGGACTGGTTCAAAGCATAGTCAGCAAGAAGAGTGTGTCTTCTTGTACTTAAGTCGGCATTGTGCCTTTTACATTTAATTCCGATGCAGTTTCTGTGTTTCATCGTCAATAAGAAGGTCCAAGAGATACAGTAAACCTGAAAAGAAGCATCGGAATCTATAACTAAGGTCACAGGAATGTTTCAAAACATAGACAGTAGGAAGATTTAGTCTACATGTACTTAAGTCAGCATTGTGCATTTTGTATTTAATTGCGATACAATTTCTGTGTTTCATAGTCACTAAGAAGGTCCAAGGGATACAGTAAACCTTAAGTGCAGCATCGGAATCTATAACTAGTGTCACAGGACTGGTTCAAAACATAGACAGTAGGAAGAGTCAGTCTACATGTACGTAAGTAGGCATTGTGCCTTTTGTATTTAATTCCGATGCAATTTCTGTACTTCATCGTCAATAAGAAGGTCAGAGGGATACAGTAAACCTGAAGTGAAGCATCGGAATCTATAACTAGTGTCACAGGAATGGTTCAAAACATAGTCAGTAAGAAGAGTCAGTCTTCTTGTACTTAAGTCGGCATTGTGAGTTTTCTATTTAATTCCGATGCAATATCAGTGTTTCATCGTGAATAAGAAGGTCAGAGGGATAAGGTAAACCTGAAGTGAGGCATCGGAATCTGTAACTAGTGTCACAGGAATGGTTCAAAACATAGTCAGTAAGAAGACTCAGTCTTCTTGTACTTAAGTCGGCATTGTGCCTTTTCTATTTATTTCCGATGCAATATCTGTGTTTCATCGTGAATAAGAAGGTCAGAGGGATACAGTAAACCTGAAGTGAAGCATCGGAATCTATAACTAGTGTCACAGGAATGGGTCCAAACATAATCAGTTAGAAGAGTCAGCCTTCTTGTACTTAAGTCGGCATTGTGCCTTTTCTATTTAATTCCGATGCAATATCTGTGTTTCATCGTGAATAAGAAGGTCAGAGGGATACAGTAAACCTGAAGTGAAGCATCGGAATCTGTAACTAGTGTCACAGGAATGGTTCAAAACATAGTCAGTAAGAAGAGTCAGTCTTCTTGTACTTAAGTCGGCATTGTGCCTTTTGTATTTAATTACGATGCAAATTCTGTGTTTCATCGTCAATAAGAAGGTCAGAGGGATACAGTAAACCTGAAGTGAAGCATCGGAATCTATAACTAGTCTCACAGGAATGGTTCAAAACATAGACAGCACGAAGAGTCAGTCTCCTTGTACTTAAGTCGGCATTGTGCCTTTTGTATTTAACTCCGATGCACTATCTGTGTTTCATCGGCAATAAGAAGAACCAAGGGATACAGTAAACCTGAAATGAAGCATCGGAATCTATAACAAGTGTCACAGGAATGGTTCAAAACATTGACAGTAGGAAGATTCATTCTACATGTACTTAAGTCGGCATCATGCCTCCTGTATTTATTTCCGATGCAATTTCTGTGTTTCATCGTCAATAACAAAGTCAGAGGTAAACAGTAAACCTGAAGTGAAGCATCGGAATCTATAACTAGTGCCAGAGGAATGGTTAAAAACATAGTCAGTAAGAAGAGTCAGTCTTCTTGTACTTAACTCGGCATTGTGCCTGTTATATTTAATTCCGATGCAGTTTCTGTGTTTTATCGTCAATAAGAAGGTCCAAGAGATACAGTAAACCTGAAATGAAGCATCGGAATCTATAACTAAGGTCACAGGAATGTTTCAAATCATAGTCAGTAGGATGAGTCAGTCTACATGTACTTAAGTCAGCATTGTGCCCTTTGTATTTATTTTCGATACAATTTTTGTGTTTCATAGTCACTAAGAAGTTCCAAGGGATACAGTAAACCTGAAGTGCAGCATCGGAATCTGTAACTAGTGTCACAGGAATGGTTAAAAAAATAGACAGTAAGAAGAGTCAGTCTTCTTGTACTTAAGTCGGCATTGTGCACTTATCAATTAAATTCCGATGCAATTACTGTGTTTCATCGTCAATAAGAAGGTCAGAGGGATACAGTAAACCTGAAGTGAAGCATCGGAATCTATAACTAGTGTCACAGGAATTGGTCCAAACATAGTCAGTAAGAAGAGTCAGTCTTCTTGTACTTAAGTCGGCATTGTAGCTTTTCTATTTAATTCCGATGCAATATCTGTGTTCATCGTGAATAAGAAGGTCAGAGGGATACAGTAAACCTGAAGTGAAGCATCGGAATCTATAACTAGTGTCACAGGAATTGGTCCAAACATAGTCAGTAAGAAGAGTCAGTCTTCTTGTACTTACGTCGGCATTGTGCCTTTTGTATTTAATTCCGAAGCAATATCTGTGTTTCATCGTCAATAAGAAGGTCCAAGGGATACAGTAAACCTGAAGTGAAGCATCGGAATCTATAACTAGTGTCACAGGAATGGTTCAAAGCATAGTCCGTAAGAAGAGTCAGTCTTCTTGTACTTAAGTCGGCATTGTGCCTTTTCTATTTATTTCCGATGCAATTTCTGTGTTTCATCGTCAATAAGAAGGTCAGAGGGATACAGTAAACCTGAAGTAAAGCATCGGAATCTATAACTAGTGTCACAGGAATGGTTCAAAACATAGTCAGCAAGAAGAGTGTGTCATCTTGTACTTAAGTCGGCATTGTGCCTTTTACATTTAATTCCGATGCAGTTTCTGTGTTTCATCGTCAATAAGAAGGTCCAAGAGATACAGTAAACCTGAAATGAAGCATCGGAATCTATAACTAAGGTCACAGGAATGTTTCAAAACATAGACAGTAGGAAGATTTAGTCTACATGTACTTAAGTCAGCATTGTGCCTTTTGTATTTAATTCCGATACAATTTCTGTGTTTCATAGTCACTAAGAAGGTCCAAGGGATACAGTAAACCTTAAGTGCAGCATCGGAATCTATAACTAGTGTCACAGGACTGGTTCAAAACATAGACACTAGGAAGAGTCAGTCTACATGTACGTAAGTAGGCATTGTGCCTTTTGTATTTAATTCCGATGCAATTTCTGTACTTCATCGTCAATAAGAAGGTCAGAGGGATACAGTAAACCTGAAGTGAAGCATCGGAATCTATAACTAGTGTCACAGGAATGGTTCAAAACATAGTCGGTAAGAAGAGTCAGTCTTCTTGTACTTAAGTCGGCATTGTGAGTTTTCTATTTAATTCCGATGCAATATCAGTGTTTCATCGTGAATAAGAAGGTCGGAGGGATAAAGTAAACCTGAAGTGAAGCATCGGAATCTGTAACTAGTGTCACAGGAATGGTTCAAAACATAGTCAGTAAGAAGAGTCAGTCTTCTTGTACTTAAGTCGGCATTGTGCCTTTTCTATTTATTTCCGATGCAATATCTGTGTTTCATCGTGAATAAGAAGGTCAGAGGGATACAGTAAACCTGAAGTGAAGCATCGGAATCTATAACTAGTGTCACAGGAATGGGTCCAAACATAATCAGTAAGAAGAGTCAGCCTTCTTGTACTTAAGTCGGCATTGTGCCTTTTCTATTTAAATCCGATGCAATATCTGCGTTTCATCGTGAATAAGAAGGTCAGAGGGATACAGTATACCTGAAGTGAAGCATCGGAATCTGTAACTAGTGTCACAGGAATGGTTCAAAACATAGTCAGTAAGAAGAGTCAGTCTTCTTGTACTTAAGTCGGCACTGTGCCTTTTGTATTTAATTCCGATGCAATTTCTGTGTTTCATCGTCAATAAGAAGATCCACGGGATTCAGTAAATCTGAAGTGAAGCATCGGAATCTATAACTAGTCTCACAGGAATGGTTCAAAACATAGACAGCACGAAGAGTCAGTCTCCTTGTACTTAAGTCGGCATTGTGCCTTTTGTAATTAACTCCGATGCACTATCTGTGTTTCATCGGCAATAAGAAGAACCAAGGGATACAGTAAACCTGAAATGAAGCATCGGAATCTATAACAAGTGTCACAGGAATGGTTCAAGACATAGTCTGTAAGATGAGTCAGTCTTCTTGTACTTACGTCGGCATTGTGCCTTTTGTATTTAATTCCGAAGCAATATCTGTGTTTCATCGTCAATAAGAAGGTCCAAGGGATACAGTAAACCTGAAGTGAAGCATCGGAATCTATAACTAGTGTCACAGGAATGGTTCAAAACATAGTCAGTAAGAAGAGTCAGTCTTCTTGTACTTAAGTCGGCATTGTAGCTTTTCTATTTATTTCCGATGCAATTTCTGTGTTTCATCGTCAATAAGAAGGTCAGAGGGATACAGTAAACCTGAAGTAAAGCATCGGAATCTATAACTAGTGTCACAGGAATGGTTCAAAGCATAGTCAGCAAGAAGAGTGTGTCTTCTTGTACTTAAGTCGGCATTGTGCCTTTTACATTTAATTCCGATGCAGTTTCTGTGTTTCATCGTCAATAAGAAGGTCCAAGAGATACAGTAAACCTGAAATGAAGCATCGGAATCTATAACTAAGGTCACAGGAATGTTTCAAAACATAGACAGTAGGAAGATTTAGTCTACATGTACTTAAGTCAGCATTGTGCCTTTTGTATTTAATTGCGATACAATTTCTGTGTTTCATAGTCACTAAGAAGGTCCAAGGGATACAGTAAACCTTAAGTGCAGCATCGGAATCTATAACAAGTGTCACAGGACTGGTTCTAAACATAGACAGTAGGTAGAGTCAGTCTACATGTACGTAAGTAGGCATTGTGCCTTTTGTATTTAATTCCGATGCAATTTCTGTACTTCATCGTCAATAAGAAGGTCAGAGGGATACAGTAAACCTGAAGTGAAGCATCGGAATCTATAACTAGTGTCACAGGAATGGTTCAAAACATAGTCAGTAAGAAGAGTCAGTCTTCTTGTACTTAAGTCGGCATTGTGAGTTTTCTATTTAATTCCGATGCAATATCAGTGTTTCATCGTGAATAAGAAGGTCAGAGGGATAAAGTAAACCTGAAGTGAAGCATCGGAATCTGTAACTAGTGTCACAGGAATGGTTCAAAACATAGTCAGTAAGAAGAGTCAGTCTTCTTGTACTTAAGTCGGCATTGTGCCTTTTCTATTTATTTCCGATGCAATATCTGTGTTTCATCGTGAATAAGAAGGTCAGAGGGATACAGTAAACCTGAAGTGAAGCATCGGAATCTATAACTAGTGTCACAGGAATGGGTCCAAACATAATCAGTAAGAAGAGTCAGCCTTCTTGTACTTAAGTCGGCATTGTGCCTTTTCTATTTAATTCCGATGCAATATCTGTGTTTCATCGTGAATAAGAAGGTCAGAGGGATACAGTAAACCTGAAGTGAAGCATCGGAATCTGTAACTAGTGTCACAGGAATGGTTCAAAACATAGTCAGTAAGAAGAGGTAGTCTTCTTGTAATTAAGTCGGCATTGTGCCTTTTGTATTTAATTCCGATGCAATTTCTGTGTTTCATCGTCAATAAGAAGGTCCACGGGATACAGTAAATCTGAGGTGTAGCTTGGAATCTATAACTATTGTCACAGGAATGGTTCAAAACATTGACAGTAAAAAGAGTCAGCCTTCTTGTACTTAAGTCGGCATGGTGCCTTTTGTATTTCATTCCGATGCAATTTCTGTGTTTCATCGTCAAAAAGAAGGTCAGATGGATTCAGTAAACCTAAAGTGAGGCATCGGAATCTATAACTAGTCTCACAGGAATGGTTCAAAGCATAGACAGTAGGAAGAGTCAGTCTTCTTGTACTTAAGTCGGCATTGTGCCTTTTGTATTTAACTCCGATGCACTATCTGTGTTTCATCGGCAATAAGAAGAACCTAGGGATACAGTAAACCTGAAATGAAGCATCGGAATCTATAACAAGTGTCACAGGAATGGTTCAAAACATAGACATTAGGAAGATTCATTCTACACGTACTTCAGTCGGCATCGTGCCTTTTGTATTTATTTCCGATCCAATTTCTGTGTTTCATCGTCAATAAGAAGGTCAGAGGGATACAGTAAACCTGAAGTGAAGCATCAGAATCTATAACTAGCGTCACAGGAATGGTTCAAAACATAGTCTGTAAGAAGGGTCAGTCTTCTTGTACTTAAGTCGGCATTGTGCCTTTTGTATTTAATTCCGATGCAATTTCTGTGTTTCGTCGTCAATAAGGAGGTCCAAGGGATACAGTAAACCTGAAGTGAAGCATCGAAATCTATAACTAGTCTCACAGTAATGGATCAAAACATAGACAAAAAGAAGAGTCAGTCATCCAGTACTTAAGTCGGCATTGTGCCCTTTGTATTTAATTCCGATGCAATTTCTGTGTTTTTATAGTCACTAAGAAGGTCAGAGGGATACAGTAAACCTGAAGTGAAGCATCGGAATCTAACTAGTTTCACAGGAATGGTTCAAAGCATAGACAGTAAGAAAGGTCAGTCTTCTTGTACTTAAGTCGGCATTGTGCCTTTTGTATTTAATTACGATCAAATTCTGTGTTTCATCGTCAATAAGCAGAACCTAGGGATACAGTAAACCTGAAAAGAAGCATCGGAATCTATAACAAGTGTCACAGGAATGGTTCAAAACATATACAGTAGGAAGATTCATTCTACATGTACTTCAGTCGGCTTCGTGCCTTTTGTATTTGTTTCCGATGCAATTTCTGTGTTTCATCGTCAATAAGAAGGTCAGAGGGATACAGTAAACCTGAAGTGAAGCATCGGAATCTATAACTAGTGTTACAGGAATGGTTCCAAACATAGTAAGTAAGAAGAGTCAGTCTTCTTGTACTTAAGTCGGCATTGTGCCTTTTACATTTAATTCCGATGCAGTTTCTGTGTTTCATCGTCAATAAGAAGGTCCAAGAGATACAGTAAACCTGAAATGATGCATCGGAATCTATAACTAAGGTCACAGGAATGTTTTAAAACATAGACAGTAGGAAGAGTTAGTCTACATGTACTTAAGTCAGCATTGTGTCTTTTGTATTTAATTCCGATACAATTTCTGTGTTTCATAGTCTAAGAAGGTCCAAGGGATACAGTAAACCTGAAGTGCAGCATCGGAATCTATAACTAGTGTCACAGGACTGGTTCAAAACATAGACAGTAGGAAGAGTCAGTCTACATGTACGTAAGTAGGCATTGTGCCTTTTGTATTTAATTCCGATGCAATTTCTGTACTTCATCGTCAATAAGAAGGTCAGAGGGATATAGTAAACCTGAAGTGAAGCATCGGAATCTATAACTAGTGTCACAGGAATGGTTCAAATCATAGTCAGTAAGAAGAGTCAGTCATCTTGCACTTAAGTCGGCATTGTGCCTTTTACATTTAATTCCGATGCAGTTTCTGTGTTTCATCGTCAATAAGATGGTCCATGAGATACAGTAAACCTGAAATGAAGCATCGGAATCTATAACTAAGGTCACAGGAATGTTTCAAATCTTAGACAGTAGGATTAGTCAGTCTACTTGTACTTATGTCGGCATTGTGCCTTTTGTATTTAACTCCGATGCACTATCTGTGTTTCATCGGCAATAAGAAGAACCAAGGGATACTGTAAACCTGAAATGCAGCATCGGAATCTATAACAAGTGTCACTGGAATGGTTCAAAACATTGACAGTAGGAAGATTCATTCTACCTGTACTTAAGTCGGCATCGTTCCTCTTGTATTTATTTCCGATGCAATTTCTGTGTTTCATCGGCAATAAGAAGGTCAGAGGGATACAGTAAACCTGAAGTGAAGCATCGGAATCTATAACTAGTGTCACAGGAATGGTTAAAAGCATAGTCAGTAAGAAGAGTCAGTCTTCTTGTACTTAAGTCGGCATTGTGCCTTTTATATTTAATTCTGAAGCAGTTTCTGTGTTTTATCGTCAATAAGAAGGTCCATGAGATACAGTAAACCTGAAATGAAGCATCGGAATCTGTAACTAAGGTCACAGGAATGTTCCAAATCATAGACAGTAGGATTAGTCAGTCTACATGTACTTAAGTCAGCATTGTGCCCTTTGTATTTAATTCCGATACAATTTCTGTGTTTCATAGTCACTAAGAAGGTCCAAGGGATACAGTAAACCTGAAGTGCAGCATCGGAATCTGTAACTAGTGTCACAGGAATGGTTAAAAACATAGACAGTAAGAAGAGTCAGTCTTCTTGTCCTTAAGTTGGCATTGTGCCCTTTTCAATTTAATTCCGATGCAATTACTGTGTTTCATCGTCAATACGAAGGTCAGAGGGATACAGTAAACCTGAAGTGAAGCATCGGAATCTCTAACTAGTGTCACAGGAATGGTTCAAAACATAGTCAGTAAGAAGAGTCAGTCTTCTTGTACTTAAGTTTGCATATTGCCTTTTGTATTTAATTCCGATACAATTTCCGTGTTTCATAGTCAATAAGAAGGTCCAAGGGATACAGTAAACCTAGAGTGAAGCATCGGAATCTATAACTTGTGTCACAGGAATAGTTCAAAGCATTGACAGTAAAAAGAGTCAGTCTTCTTGTACTTAAGTCGGCATTGTGCCTTTTGTATTTAATTCCCATTCCATTTCTGTGTTTCATCGTCAAAAAGAAGGTCAGATGGATTCAGTAAACCTGAAGTGAGGCATCGGAATCTATAACAAGTGTCACAGGAATGGTTCAAAACATAGACAGTAGGAAGATTCATTATACATGTACATAAGTCGTCATCGTGCCTTTTGTATTTTTTTCCTATGCAATTTCTGTGTTTCATCGTCAATAAGAAGGTCAGAGGTATACAGTAAACCTGAAGTAAAGCATCGGAATCTATAACTAGTGTCACAGGAATGGTTCAAAACATAGTCAGTAAGAAGAGTCAGTCTTCTTGTACTTAAGTCGGCATTGTGCCTTTTACATTTAATTCCGATGCAGTTTCTGTGTTTCATCGTCAATAAGAAGGTCTAAGAGATACAGTAAACCAGAAATGAAGCATCGGAATCTATAACTAAGGTCACAGGAATGTTTCAAAACATAGACAGTAGGAAGAGACAGTCTACATGTACTTAAGTCAGCATTGTGCCTTTTGTATTTAATTCCGATACAATTTCTGTGTTTCATAGTCACTAAGAAGGTCCAAGGGATACAGTAAACCTGAAGTGAAGCATCGGAATCTATAACTAGTGTCACAGGAATGCTTCAAAACATAGTCAGTAAGAAGAGTCAGTCTTCTTGTACTTAAGTCGGCATTGTGACTTTTCTATTTAATTCCGATGCAATACCTGTGTTTCATCGTCAATAAGAAGGTCCACGGGATACAGTAAACCTGAAGTGGAGCATCGGAATCTATAACTAAGGTCACAGGAATGTTTCAAATCATAGACAGTAGGATTAGTCAGTCTACATGTACGTAAGTAGGCATTGTGCCTTTTGCATTTAATTCCGATGCAATTCCTGTGTTTCATCGTCAAAAAGAAGGTCAGATGGATTCAGTAAACCTGAAGTGAGGCATCGGAATCTATAACAAGTGTCACAGGAATGGTTCAAAACATAGACAGTAGGAAGATTCATTCTACATGTACATAAGTCGTCATCGTGCCTTTTGTATTTTTTTCCTATGCAATTTCTGTGTTTCATCGTCAATACGAAGGTCAGAGGTATACAGTAAACCTGAAGTGAAGCATCGGAATCTATAACTAGTGTCACAGGAATGCTTCAAAACATAGTCAGTAAGAGGAGTCAGTCTTCTTGTACTTAAGTCGGCATTGTGACTTTTCTATTTAATTCCGATGCAATACCTGTGTTTCATCGTCAATAAGAAGGTCCACGTTATACAGTAAATTTGAGGTGTAGCATTGGAATCTATAACTATTGTCACAGGAATTGTTCAAAACATTGCCGGTAAAAAGAGTCTGTCTTATTTTACTTAAGTCGGCATTGTGCCTTTTGTATTTAATTCCGATGCAATTTCTGTGTTTCATCGACAAAAAGAAGGTCAGATGGATTCAGTAAACCTGAAGTGAGGCATCGGAATCAATAACTAGTCTCACAGGAATGGTTCAATACATAGACAGTAGGAAGAGTCAGTCTTCTTGTACTTAAGTCGGCATTGTGCCTTTTACATTTAATTCCGATGCAGTTTCTGTGTTTCATCGTCAATAAGAAGAACCTAGTGATACAGTAAACCTGAAATGAAGCATCGGAATCTATAACAAGTGTCACAGGAATGGTTCAAAACATAGACATTAGGAAGATTCATTCTACACGTACTTCAGTCGGCATCGTGCCTTTTGTATTTATTTCCGATCCAATTTCTGTGTTTCATCGTCAATAAGAAGGTCAGAGGGATACAGTAAACCTGAAGTGAAGCATCAGAATCTATAACTAGCGTCACAGGAATGGTTCAAAACATAGTCTGTAAGAAGGGTCAGTCTTCTTGTACTTAAGTCGGCATTGTGCCTTTTGTATTTAATTCCGATGCAATTTCTGTGTTTCGTCGTCAATAAGGAGGTCCAAGGGATACAGTAAACCTGAAGTGAAGCATCGAAATCTATAACTAGTCTCACAGTAATGGATCAAAACATAGACAAAAAGAAGAGTCAGTCATCCAGTACTTAAGTCGGCATTGTGCCCTTTGTATTTAATTCCGATGCAATTTCTGTGTTTTTATAGTCACTAAGAAGGTCAGAGGGATACAGTAAACCTGAAGTGAAGCATCGGAATCTAACTAGTTTCACAGGAATGGTTCAAAGCATAGACAGTACGAAAGGTCAGTCTTCTTGTACTTAAGTCGGCATTGTGCCTTTTGTATTTAATTACGATCAAATTCTGTGTTTCATCGTCAATAAGCAGAACCTAGGGATACAGTAAACCTGAAAAGAAGCATCGGAATCTATAACAAGTGTCACAGGAATGGTTCAAAACATATACAGTAGGAAGATTCATTCTACATGTACTTCAGTCGGCTTCGTGCCATTTGTATTTATTTCCGATGCAATTTCTGTGTTTCATCGTCAATAAGAAGGTCAGAGGGATACAGTAAACCTGAAGTGAAGCATCGGAATCTATAACTAGTGTTACAGGAATGGTTCCAAACATAGTAAGTAAGAAGAGTCAGTCTTCTTGTACTTAAGTCGGCATTGTGCCTTTTACATTTAATTCCGATGCAGTTTCTGTGTTTCATCGTCAATAAGAAGGTCCAAGAGATACAGTAAACCTGAAATGATGCATCGGAATCTATAACTAAGGTCACAGGAATGTTTTAAAACATAGACAGTAGGAAGAGTCAGTCTACATGTACTTAAGTCAGCATTGTGTCTTTTGTATTTAATTCCGATACAATTTCTGTGTTTCATAGTCTAAGAAGGTCCAAGGGATACAGTAAACCTGAAGTGCAGCATCGGAATCTATAACTAGTGTCACAGGACTGGTTCAAAACATAGACAGTAGGAAGAGTCAGTCTACATGTACGTAAGTAGGCATTGTGCCTTTTGTATTTAATTCCGATGCAATTTCTGTACTTCATCGTCAATAAGAAGGTCAGAGGGATACAGTAAACCTGAAGTGAAGCATCGGAATCTATAACTAGTGTCACAGGAATGGTTCAAAACATAGTCAGTAAGAAGAGTCAGTCATCTTGCACTTAAGTCGGCATTGTGCCTTTTACATTTAATTCCGATGCAGTTTCTGTGTTTCATCGTCAATAAGAAGGTCCATGAGATACAGTAAACCTGAAATGAAGCATCGGAATCTATAACTAAGGTCACAGGAATGTTTCAAATCTTAGACAGTAGGATTAGTCAGTCTACATGTACTTATGTCGGCATTGTGCCTTTTGTATTTAACTCCGATGCACTATCTGTGTTTCATCGGCAATAAGAAGAACCAAGGGATACTGTAAACCTGAAATGCAGCATCGGAATCTATAACAAGTGTCACAGGAATGGTTCAAAACATTGACAGTAGGAAGATTCATTCTACCTGTACTTAAGTCGGCATCGTTTCTCTTGTATTTATTTCCGATGCAATTTCTGTGTTTCATCGGCAATAAGAAGGTCAGAGGGATACAGTAAACCTGAAATGAAGCATCGGAATCTATAACTAAGGTCACAGGAATGTTTCAAATCTTAGACAGTAGGATTAGTCAGTCTACATGTACTTAAGTCAGCATTGTGCCCTTTGTATTTAATTCCGATACAATTTCTGTGTTTCATAGTCACTAAGAAGGTCCAAGGGATACAGTAAACCTGAAGTGCAGCATCGGAATCTGTAACTAGTGTCACAGGAATGGTTAAAAACATAGACAGTAAGAAGAGTCAGTCTTCTTGTCCTTAAGTCGGCATTGTGCCCTTTTCAATTTAATTCCGATGCAATTACTGTGTTTCATCGTCAATACGAAGGTCAGAGGGATACAGTAAACCTGAAGTGAAGCATCGGAATCTCTAACTAGTGTCACAGGAATGGTTCAAAACATAGTCAGTAAGAAGAGTCAGTCTTCTTGTACTTAAGTTTGCATATTGCCTTTTGTATTTAATTCCGATACAATTTCCGTGTTTCATAGTCAATAAGAAGGTCCAAGGGATACAGTAAACCTAGAGTGAAGCATCGGAATCTATAACTTGTGTCACAGGAATAGTTCAAAGCATTGACAGTAAAAAGAGTCAGTCTTCTTGTACTTAAGTCGGCATTGTGCCTTTTGTATTTAATTCCCATTCAATTTCTGTGTTTCATCGTCAAAAAGAAGGTCAGATGGATTCAGTAAACCTGAAGTGAGGCATCGGAATCTATAACAAGTGTCACAGGAATGGTTCAAAACATAGACAGTAGGAAGATTCATTATACATGTACATAAGTCGTCATCGTGCCTTTTGTATTTTTTTCCTATGCAATTTCTGTGTTTCATCGTCAATAAGAAGGTCAGAGGTATACAGTAAACCTGAAATAAAGCATTGGAATCTATAACTAGTGTCACAGGAATGGTTCAAAACATAGTCAGTAAGAAGAGTCAGTCTTCTTGTACTTAAGTCGGCATTGTGCCTTTTACATTTAATTCCGATGCAGTTTCTGTGTTTCATCGTCAATAAGAAGGTCTAAGAGATACAGTAAACCTGAAATGAAGCATCGGAATCTATAACTAAGGTCACAGGAATGTTTCAAAACATAGACAGTAGGAAGAGACAGTCTACATGTACTTAAGTCAGCATTGTGCCTTTTGTATTTAATTCCGATACAATTTCTGTGTTTCATAGTCACTAAGAAGGTCCAAGGGATACAGTAAACCTGAAGTGAAGCATCGGAATCTATAACTAGTGTCACAGGAATGCTTCAAAACATAGTCAGTAAGAAGAGTCAGTCTTCTTGTACTTAAGTCGGCATTGTGACTTTTCTATTTAATTCCGATGCAATACCTGTGTTTCATCGTCAATAAGAAGGTCCACGGGATACAGTAAACCTGAAGTGGAGCATCGGAATCTATAACTAAGGTCACAGGAATGTTTCAAATCATAGACAGTAGGATTAGTCAGTCTACATGTACGTAAGTAGGCATTGTGCCTTTTGTATTTAATTCCGATGCAATTTCTGTGTTTCATCGTCAAAAAGAAGGTCAGATGGATTCAGTAAACCTGAAGTGAGGCATCGGAATCTATAACAAGTGTCACAGGAATGGTTCAAAACATAGACAGTAGGAAGATTCATTCTACATGTACATAAGTCGTCATCGTGCCTTTTGTATTTTTTTCCTATGCAATTTCTGTGTTTCATCGTCAATACGAAGGTCAGAGGTATACAGTAAACCTGAAGTGAAGCATCGGAATCTATAACTAGTGTCACAGGAATGCTTCAAAACATAGTCAGTAAGAGGAGTCAGTCTTCTTGTACTTAAGTCGGCATTGTGACTTTTCTATTTAATTCCGATGCAATACCTGTGTTTCATCGTCAATAAGAAGGACCACGTTATACAGTAAATTTGAGGTGTAGCATTGGAATCTATAACTATTGTCACAGGAATTGTTCAAAACATTGCCGGTAAAAAGAGTCTGTCTTATTTTACTTAAGTCGGCATTGTGCCTTTTGTATTTAATTCCGATGCAATTTCTGTGTTTCATCGACAAAAAGAAGGTCAGATGGATTCAGTAAACCTGAAGTGAGGCATCGGAATCAATAACTAGTCTCACAGGAATGGTTCAATACATAGACAGTAGGAAGAGTCAGTCTTCTTGTACTTAAGTCGGCATTGTGCCTTTTACATTTAATTCCGATGCAGTTTCTGTGTTTCATCGTCAATACGAAGGTCCATGAGATACAGTAAACCTGAAATGAAGCATCGGAATCTATAACTAAGGTCACAGGAATGTTTCAAATCTTAGACAGTAGGATTAGTCAGTCTACATGTACTTATGTCGGCATTGTGCCTTTTGTATTTAACTCCGATGCACTATCTGTGTTTCATCGGCAATAAGAAGAACCAAGGGATACTGTAAACCTGAAATGCAGCATCGGAATCTATAACAAGTGTCACAGGAATGGTTCAAAACATTGACAGTAGGAAGATTCATTCTACGTGTACTTAAGTCGGCAACGTGCCTCTTGTATTTATTTCCGATGCAATTTCTGTGTTTCATCGGCAATAAGAAGGTCAGAGGGATACAGTAAACCTGAAGTGAAGCATCGGAATCTATAACTAGTGTCACAGGAATGGTTAAAAGCATAGTCAGTAAGAAGAGTCAGTCTTCTTGTACTTAAGTGGGCATTGTGCCTTTTATATTTAATTCTGATGCAGTTTCTGTGTTTTATCGTCAATAAGAAGGTCCAAGGGGTACAGTAAACCTGAAGTGAAGCATCGGAATCTATAACTAGTGTTACAGGAACGGTTCATAACATAGAAAGTAGGAAGAGTCAGTCTTCTTGTACTTAAGTCAGCATTGTGCCTTTTGTATTTAATTCCGATACAATTTCTGTGTTTCATAGTCACTAAGAAGGTCCAAGGGATACAGTAAACCTGAAGTGAAGCATCGGAATCTATTACTAGTGTCACAGGAATGCTTCAAAACATAGTCAGTAAGAAGAGTCAGTCTTCTTGTACTTAAGTCGGCATTGTGACTTTTCTATTTAATTCCGATGCAATACCTGTGTTTCATCGTCAATAAGAAGGTCCACGGGATACAGTAAAGCTGAAGTGGAGCATCGGAATCTATAACTAAGGTCACAGGAATGTTTCAAATCATAGACAGTAGGATTAGTCAGTCTACATGTACGTAAGTAGGCATTGTGCCTTTTGTATTTAATTCCGATGCAATTTCTGTGTTTCATCGTCAAAAAGAAGGTCAGATGGATTCAGTAAACCTGAAGTGAGGCATCGGAATCTATAACAAGTGTCACAGGAATGGTTCAAAACATAGACAGTAGGAAGATTCATTCTACATGTACATAAGTCGTCATCGTGCCTTTTGTATTTTTTTCCTATGCAATTTCTGTGTTTCATCGTCAATACGAAGGTCAGAGGTATACAGTAAACCTGAAGTAAAGCATCGGAATCTATAACTAGTGTCACAGGAATGGTTCAAAACATAGTCAGTAAGAAGAGTCAGTCTTCTTGTACTTAAGTCGGCATTGTGACTTTTCTATTTAATTCCGATGCAATACCTGTGTTTCATCGTCAATAAGAAGGTCCACGTTATACAGTAAATTTGAGGTGTAGCATTGGAATCTATAACTATTGTCACAGGAATTGTTCAAAACATTGACGGTAAAAAGAGACTGTCTTCTGTTACTTAAGTCGGCATTGTGCCTTTTGTATTTAATTCCGATGCAATTTCTGTGTTTCATCGACAAAAAGAAGGTCAGATGGATTCAGTAAACCTGAAGTGAGGCATCGGAATCTATAACTAGTCTCACAGGAATGGTTCAATACATAGACAGTAGGAAGAGTCAGTCTTCTTGTACTTAAGTCGGCATTGTGCCTTTTGTATTTAATTCCGACGCAATTTCTGTGTTTCATCGTCAATAAGAAGGTCCAAGGGGTACAGTAAACCTGAAGTGAAGCATCGGAATCTATAACTAGTGTTACAGGAACGGTTCATAACATAGAAAGTAGGAAGAGTCAGTCTTCTTGTACTTAAGTGAGCATTGTGCCTTTTCTGTTTAATTCCGATGCACTTTCTGTGTTTCATCGTCAATAAGAAGGTCCAAGGGATACAGTAATCCTGAAATGAAGCATCGAAATCTATAACTAGTGTCACAGTAATGTTTCAAAGTATAGACAGTAGGAAGAGTCAGTCTACATGTACTTAAGTCGGCATTGTGCCTTTTGTATTTAATTCCGATGCAATTTCTGTGTTTCATAGTCACTAAGAAGGTCAGAGGGATACAGTAAACCTGAAGTGAAGCATCGGAATCTAACTAGTGTCACAGGAATGGTTCAAAGCATAGACAGTAAGAAAGGTCAGTCTTCTTGTACTTAAGTCGGCATTGTGCCTTTTGTATTTAATTACGATGCAAATTCTGTGTTTCATCGTCAATAAGCAGAACCTAGGGATACAGTAAACCTGAAATGAAGCATCGGAATCTATAACAAGTGTCACAGGAATGGTTCAAAACATATACAGTAGGAAGATTCATTCTACATGTACTTCAGTCGGCATCGTGCCTTTTGTATTTAATTCCGATGCAATTTCTGTACTTCATCGTCAATAAGAAGGTCAGAGGGATACAGTAAACCTGAAGTGAAGCATCGGATTCTATAACTAGTGTCACAGGAATGGTTCAAAACATAGTCAGTAAGAAGAGTCAGTCTTCTTGTACTTAAGTCGGCATTGTGCCTTTTCTATTTATTTCCGATGCAATATCTGTGTTTCATCGTGAATAAGAAGGTCAGAGGGATACAGTAAACCTGAAGTGAAGCATCGGAATCTGTAACTAGTGTCACAGGAATGGTTCAAACATAGTCAGTAAGAAGAGTCAGTCTTCTTGTACTTAAGTCGGCATTGTGCCTTTTCTATTTATTTCCGATGCTATATCTGTGTTCCATCGTAAACAAGAAGGTCAGAGGGATACAGTAAACCTGAAGTGAAGCATCGGAATCTATAACTAGTGTCACAGGAATGGGTCCAAACATAATCAGTAAGAAGAGTCAGCCCTCTTGTACTTAAGTCGGCATTGTGCCTTTTGTATTTAATTCCGATGCAATTTCTGTGTTTCATCGTCAATAAGAAGGTCCACGGGATACAGTAAATCTGAGGTGTAGCTTGGAATCTATAACTATTGTCACAGGAATGGTTCAAAACATTGACAGTAAAAAGAGTCAGTCTTCTTGTACTTAAGTCGGCATGGTGCCTTTTGTATTTAATTCCGATGCAATTTCTGTGTTTCATCGTCAAAAAGAAGGTCAGACGGATTCAGTAAACCTGAAGTGAGGCATCGGAATCTATAACTAGTCTCACAGGAATGGTTCAAAGCATAGACAGTAGGAAGAGTCAGTCTTCTTGTACTTAAGTCGGCATTGTGCCTTTTGTATTTAACTCCGATGCACTATCTGTGTTTCATCGGCAATAAGAAGAACCTAGGGATACAGTAAACCTGAAATGAAGCATCGGAATCTATAACAAGTGTCACAGGAATGGTTCAAAACATAGACATCAGGAAGATTCATTCTACATGTACTTCAGTCGGCATCGTGCCTTTGTATTTATTTCCGATCCAATTTCTGTGTTTCATCGTCAATAAGAAGGTCAGAGGTATACAGTAAACCTGAAGTAAAGCATCGGAATCTATAACTAGTCTCACAGGAATGGTTCAAAACATAGTCAGTAAGAAGAGTCAGTCTTCTTGTACTTAAGTCGGCATTGTGCCTTTTACATTTAATTCCGATGCAGTTTCTGTGTTTCATCGTCAATAAGAAGGTCTAAGAGATACAGTAAACCTGAAATGAAGCATCGGAATCTATAACTAAGGTCACAGGAATGTTTCAAAACATAGACAGTAGGAAGAGACAGTCTACATGTACTTAAGTCAGCATTGTGCCTTTTGTATTTAATTCCGATACTATTTCTGTGTTTCATAGTCACTAAGAAGGTCCAAGGGATACAGTAAACCTGAAGTGAAGCATCGGAATCTATAACTAGTGTCACAGGAATGGTTCAAAACATAGTCAGTAAGAAGAGTCAGTCTTCTTGTACTTAAGTCGGCATTGTGCCTTTTCTATTTAATTCCGATGCAATTTCTGTGCTTCATCGTCAATAACAAGGTCAGAGGTAAACAGTAAACCTGAAGTTAAGCATCGGAATCTCTAACTAGCGTCACAGGAGTGGTTCAAAGCATAGATAGTAAGAAGAGTCAGTCTTCTTGTACTTAAGTCGGCATTGTGCCTTTTCTATTCATTTCCGATGCAATTTCTGTGTTTCATCGTCAATAAGAAGGTCAGAGGGATACAGAAAACCTGAAGTGAAGCATCGGAATCTATAACTACTGTCACAGGAATGGTTCAAAACACAGTCAGTAAGAAGAGTCACTCTTCTTGTACTTAAGTCGGCATTGTGACTTTTCTATTTAATTCCGATGCAATACCTGTGTTTCATCGTCAATAAGAAGGTCCACGGGATACAGTAAATTTGAGGTGTAGCATTGGAATCTATAACTATTGTCACAGGAATGGTTCAAAGCATTGACAGTAAAAAGAATCTGTCTTCTTGTACTTAAGTCGGCATTGTGCCTTTTGTATTTAATTCCGATGCAATTTCTGTGTTTCGTCGACAACAAGAAGGTCAGATGGATTCAGTAAACCTGAAGTGAGGCATCGGAATCTATAACTAGTCTCACAGGAATGGTTCAAAACATAGACAGTAGGAAGAGTCAGTCTTCTTGTACTTAAGGCGGCATTGTGTCTTTTGTATTTAATTCCGATGCACTTTCTGTGTTTCATCGTCAATAAGAAGGTCCAAGGGATACAGTAAACCTGAAATGAAGCATCGGAATCTATAACTAGTGTCACAGGAATGTTTCAAAGTATAGACAGTAGGAAGAGTCAGTCTACATGTACTTAAGTCGGCATTGTGCCTTTTGTATTTAATTACGATGCAATTTCTGTGTTTCATCGTCAATAAGCAGAACCTAGGGATACAGTAAACCTGAAATGAAGCATCGGAATCTATAACAAGTGTCACAGGAATGGTTCAAAACATATACAGTAGGAAGATTCATTCTACATGTACTTCAGTCGGCATCGTGCCTTTTATATTTATTTCCGATGCAATTTCTGTGTTTCATCGTCAATAAGAAGGTCAGAGGGATACAGTAAACCTCAAGTGAAGCATCGGAATCTATAACTAGTGTCACAGGAATGGTTCAAAACATAGTCAGTAAGAAGAGTCAGTCCTCTTGTACTTAAGTCGGCATTGTGCCTTTTACATTTAATTCCGATGATGTTTCTGTGTTTCATCGTCAATAAGAAGGTCCAAGAGATACAGTACACCTGAAATGAAGCATCGGAATCTATAACTAAGGTCACAGGAATGTTTCAAAGCATAGACAGTAGGAAGAGTCAGTCTACATGTACTTAAGTCAGCATTTTGTCTTTTGTATTTAATTCCGATACAATTTCTGTGTTTCATGGTCACTAAGAAGGTCCAAGGTATACAGTAAACCTGAAGTGCAGCATCGGAATCTATAACTAGTGTCACAGGACTGGTTCAAAACATAGACATTAGGAAGAGTCAGTCTACATGTACGTAAGTAGGCATTGTGCCTTTTGTATTTAATTCCGATGCAATTTCTGTACTTCATCGTCAATAAGAAGGTCAGAGGGATACAGTAAACCTGAAGTGAAGCACCGGATTCTATAACTAGTGTCACAGGAATGGTTCAAAACATAGTCAGTAAGAAGAGTCAGTCTTCTTGTACTTAAGTCGGCATTGTGCCTTTTCTATTTAATTGCGATGCAATATCTGTGTTTCATCGTGAATAAGAAGGTCAGAGGGATACAGTAAACCTGAAGTGAAGCATCGGAATCTGTAACTAGTGTCACAGGAATTGTTCAAAACATAGTCAGTAAGAAGAGTCAGTCTTCTTGTAATTAAGTCGGCATTGTGCCTTTTCTATTTATTTCCGATGCAATATCTGTGTTTCATCGTAAATAAGAAGGTCAGAGGGATACAGTAAACCTGAAGTGAAGCATTGGAATCTATAACTAGTGTCACAGGAATGGGTCCAAACATAATCAGTAAGAAGAGTCAGCCCTCTTGCACTTAAGTCGGCATTGTGCCTTTTGTATTTAATTCCGATGCAATTTCTGTGTTTCATCGTCAATAAGAAGGTCCACGGGATACAGTAAATCTGAGGTGTAGCTTGGAATCTATAACTATTGTCACAGGAATGGTTCAAAACAGTGACAGTAAAAAGAGTCAGTCTTCTTGTACTTAAGTCGGCATGGTGCCTTTTGTATTTAATTCCGATGCAATTTCTGTGTTTCATCGTCAAAAAGAAGGTCAGATGGATTCAGTAAACCTGAAGTGAGGCATCGAAATCTATAACTAGTCTCACAGGAATGGTTCAAAGCATAGACAGTAGGAAGAGTCAGTCTTCTTGTACTTAAGTCGTCATTGTGCCTTTTGTATTTAACTCCGATGCACTATCTGTGTTTCATCGGCAATAAGAAGAACCTAGGGATACAGTAAACCTGAAATGAAGCATCGGAATCTATAACAAGTGTCACAGGAATGGTTCAAAACATAGACATTAGGAAGATTCATTCTACATGTACTTCAGTCGGCATCGTGCCTTTTATATTTATTTCCGATGCAATTTCTGTGTTTCATCGTCAATAAGAAGGTCAGAGGGATACAGTAAACCTCAAGTGAAGCATCGGAATCTATAACTAGTGTCACAGGAATGGTTCAAAACATAGTCAGTAAGAAGAGTCAGTCTTCTTGTACTTAAGTCGGCATTGTGCCTTTTACATTTAATTCCGATGCAGTTTCTGTGTTTCATCGTCAATAAGAAGGTCCAAGAGATACAGTACACCTGAAATGAAGCATCGGAATCTATAACTAAGGTCACAGGAATGTTTCAAAGCATAGACAGTAGGAAGAGTCAGTCTACATGTACTTAAGTCAGCATTGTGTCTTTTGTATTTAATTCCGATACAATTTCTGTGTTTCATGGTCACTAAGAAGGTCCAAGAGATACAGTAAACCTGAAGTGCAGCATCGGAATCTATAACTAGTGTCACAGGACTGGTTCAAAACATAGACATTAGGAAGAGTCAGTCTACATGTACGTAAGTAGGCATTGTGCCTTTTGTATTTAATTCCGATGCAATTTCTGTACTTCATCGTCAATAAGAAGGTCAGAGGGATACAGTAAACTTGAAGTGAAGCATCGGATTCTATAACTAGTGTCACAGGAATGGTTCAAACATAGTCAGTAAGAAGAGTCAGTCTTCTTGTACTTAAGTCGGCATTGTGCCTTTTCTATTTAATTCCGATGCAATATCTGTGTTTCATCGTGAATAAGAAGGTCAGAGGGATACAGTAAACATGAAGTGAAGCATCGGAATCTGTAACTAGTGTCACAGGAATTGTTCAAAACATAGTCAGTAAGAAGAGTCAGTCTTCTTGTACTTAAGTCGGCATTGTGCCTTTTCTATTTATTTCCGATGCAATATCTGTGTTTCATTGTAAATAAGAAGGTCAGAGGGATACAGTAAACCTGAAGTGAAGCATCGGAATCTATAACTAGTGTCACAGGAATGGGTCCAAACATAATCAGTAAGAAGAGTCAGCCCTCTTGTACTTAAGTCGGCATTGTGCCTTTTGTATTTAATTCCGATGCAATTTCTGTGTTTCATCGTCAATAAGAAGGTCCACGGGATACAGTAAATCTGAGGTGTAGCTTGGAATCTATAACTATTGTCACAGGAATGGTTCAAAACAGTGACAGTAAAAAGAGTCAGTCTTCTTGTACTTAAGTCGGCATGGTGCCTTTTGTATTTAATTCCGATGCAATTTCTGTGTTTCATCGTCAAAAAGAAGGTCAGATGGATTCAGTAAACCTGAAGTGAGGCATCGGAATCTATAACTAGTCTCACAGGAATGGTTCAAAGCATAGACAGTAGGAAGAGTCAGTCTTCTTGTACTTAAGTCGGCATTGTGCCTTTTGTATTTAACTCCGATGCACTATCTGTGTTTCATCGGCAATAAGAAGAACCTAGGGATACAGTAAACCTGAAATGAAGCATCGGAATCTATAACAAGTGTCACAGGAATGGTTCAAAACATAGATATTAGGAAGATTCATTCTACATGTACTTCAGTCGGCATCGTGCCTTTGTATTTATTTCCGATCCAATTTCTGTGTTTCATCGTCAATATGAAGGTCAGAGGTATACAGTAAACCTGAAGTAAAGCATCGGAATCTATAACTAGTCTCACAGGAATGGTTCAAAACATAGTCAGTAAGAAGAGTCAGTCTTCTTGTACTTAAGTCGGCATTGTGCCTTTTACATTTAATTCCGATGCAGTTTCTGTGTTTCATCGTCAATAAGAAGGTCTAAGAGATACAGTAAACCTGAAATGAAGCATCGGAATCTATAACTAAGGTCACAGGAATGTTTCAAAACATAGACAGTAGGAAGAGACAGTCTACATGTACTTAAGTCAGCATTGTGCCTTTTGTATTTAATTCCGATTCAATTTCTGTTCTTCATAGTCACTAAGAAGGTCCAAGGGATACAGTAAACCTGAAGTGAAGCATCGGAATCTATAACTAGTGTCACAGGAATGCTTCAAAACATAGTCAGTAAGAAGAGTCAGTCTTCTTGTACTTAAGTCGGCATTGTGCCTTTTCTATTTAATTCCGATGCAATTTCTGTGCTTCATCGTCAATAACAAGGTCAGAGGTAAACAGTAAACCTGAAGTTAAGCATCGGAATCTCTAACTAGCGTCACAGGAGTGGTTCAAAGCATAGATAGTAAGAAGAGTCAGTCTTCTTGTACTTAAGTCGGCATTGTGCCTTTTCTATTCATTTCCGATGCAATTTCTGTGTTTCATCGTCAATAAGAAGGTCAGAGGGATACAGAAAACCTGAAGTGAAGCATCGGAATCTATAACTAGTGTCACAGGAATGGTTCAAAACACAGTCAGTAAGAAGAGTCAGTCTTCTTGTACTTAAGTCGGCATTGTGACTTTTCTATTTAATTCCGATGCAATACCTGTGTTTCATCGTCAATAAGAAGGTCCAAGGGATACAGTAAATTTGAGGTGTAGCATTGGAATCTATAACTATTGTCACAGGAATGGTTCAAAGCATTGACAGTAAAAAGAGTCTGTCTTCTTGTACTTAAGTCGGCATTGTGACTTTTGTATTTAATTCCGATGCAATTTCTGTGTTTCATCGACAAAAAGAAGGTCAGATGGATTCAGTAAACCTGAAGTGAGGCATCGGAATCTATAACTAGTCTCACAGGAATGGTTCAAAACATAGACAGTAGGAAGAGTCAGTCTTCTTGTACTTAAGTCGGCATTGTGTCTTTTGTATTTAATTCCGATGCACTTTCTGTGTTTGATCGTCAATAAGAAGGTCCAAGGGATACAGTAAACCTGAAATGAAGCATCGGAATCTATAACTAGTGTCACAGGAATGTTTCAAAGTATAGACAGTAGGAAGAGTCAGTCTACATGTACTTAAGTCGGCATTGTGCCTTGTGTATTTAATTCCGATGCAATTTCTGTGTTTCATAGTCACTAAGAAGGTCAGAGGGATACAGTAAACCTGAAGTGAAGCATTGGAATCTAATTAGTGTCACAGGAATGGTTCAAAGCATAGACAGTAAGAAAGGTCAGTCTTCTTGTACTTAAGTCGGCATTGTGCCTTTTGTATTTAATTACGATGCAATTTCTGTGTTTCATCGTCAATAAGCAGAACCTAGGGATACAGTAAACCTGAAATGAAGCATCGGAATCTATAACAAGTGTCACAGGAATGGTTCAAAACATATACAGTAGGAAGATTCATTCTACATGTACTTCAGTCGGCATCGTGCCTTTTATATTTATTTCCGATGCAATTTCTGTGTTTCATCGTCAATAAGAAGGTCAGAGGGATACAGTAAACCTCAAGTGAAGCATCGGAATCTATAACTAGTGTCACAGGAATCTTTCAAAACATAGTCAGTAAGAAGAGTCAGTCTTCTTGTACTTAAGTTGGCATTGTGCCTTTTACATTTAATTCCGATGCAGTTTCTGTGTTTCATCGTCAATAAGAAGGTCCAAGAGATACAGTACACCTGAAATGAAGCATCGGAATCTATAACTAAGGTCACAGGAATGTTTCAAAGCATAGGCAGTAGGAAGAGTCAGTCTACATGTACTTAAGTCAGCATTGTGTCTTTTGTATTTAATTCCGATACAATTTCTGTGTTTCATGGTCACTAAGAAGGTCCAAGGTATACAGTAAACCTGAAGTGCAGCATCGGAATCTATAACTAGTGTCACAGGACTGGTTCAAAACATAGACATTAGGAAGAGTCAGTCTACATGTACGTAAGTAGGCATTGTGCCTTTTGTATTTAATTCCGATGCAATTTCTGTACTTCATCGTCAATAAGAAGGTCAGAGGGATACAGTAAACCTGAAGTGAAGCATCGGAATGTATAACTAGTGTCACAGGAATGGGTCCAAACATAATCAGTAAGAAGAGTCAGCCCTCTTGCACTTAAGTCGGCATTGTGCCTTTTGTATTTAATTCCGATGCAATTTCTGTGTTTCATCGTCAATAAGAAGGTCCACGGGATACAGTAAATCTGAGGTGTAGCTTGGAATCTATAACTATTGTCACAGGAATGGTTCAAAACAGTGACAGTAAAAAGAGTCAGTCTTCTTGTACTTAAGTCGGCATGGTGCCTTTTGTATTTAATTCCGATGCAATTTCTGTGTTTCATCGTCAAAAAGAAGGTCAGATGGATTCAGTAAACCTGAAGTGAGGCATCGGAATCTATAACTAGTCTCACAGGAATGGTTCAAAGCATAGACAGTAGGAAGAGTCAGTCTTCTTGTACTTAAGTCGTCATTGTGCCTTTTGTATTTAACTCCGATGCACTATCTGTGTTTCATCGGCAATAAGAAGAACCTAGGGATACAGTAAACCTGAAATGAAGCATCGGAATCTATAACAAGTGTCACAGGAATGGTTCAAAACATAGACATTAGGAAGATTCATTCTACATGTACTTCAGTCGGCATCGTGCCTTTTATATTTATTTCCGATGCAATTTCTGTGTTTCATCGTCAATAAGAAGGTCAGAGGGATACAGTAAACCTCAGGTGAAGCATCGGAATCTATAACTAGTGTCACAGGAATGGTTCAAAACATAGTCAGTAAGAAGAGTCAGTCTTCTTGTACTTAAGTCGGCATTGTGCCTTTTACATTTAATTCCGATGCAGTTTCTGTGTTTCATCGTCAATAAGAAGGTCCAAGAGATACAGTACACCTGAAATGAAGAATCGGAATCTATAACTAAGGTCACAGGAATGTTTCAAAGCATAGACAGTAGGAAGAGTCAGTCTACATGTACTTAAGTCAGCATTGTGTCTTTTGTATTTAATTCCGATACAATTTCTGTGTTTCATGGTCACTAAGAAGGTCAAAGGGATACAGTAAACCTGAAGTGCAGCATCGGAATCTATAACTAGTGTCACAGGACTGGTTCAAAACATAGACATTAGGAAGAGTCAGTCTACATGTACGTAAGTAGGCATTGTGCCTTTTGTATTTAATTCCGATGCAATTTCTGTACTTCATCGTCAATAAGAAGGTCAGAGGGATACAGTAAACCTGAAATGAAGCATCGGAATCCATAACAAGTGTCACAGGAATCGTTCAAAACATAGACAGTAGGAAGATTCATTCTACATGTACTTCAGTCGGCATCGTGCCTTTTGTATTTATTTCCGATGCAATTTCTGTGTTTCATCGTCAATACGAAGGTCAGAGGGATACAGTAAACCTGAAGTGAAGCATCGGAATCTATAACTAGTGTCACAGGAATGGTTCAAAACAGTCAGTATGAAGAGTCAGTCTTCTTTTACTTCAGTCGGCATTGTGCCCTTTTCAATTTAATTCCGATGCAATTTCTGTGTTTCATCGTCAATAAGAAGGTCAGACGGATACAGTAAAACTGAAGTGTAGCATCGGGATCAATAACTAGTATCACAGGAATGGTTCAAAACTTAGACAGTTGGAAGAGTCAGTCTTCTTGTACTTAAGTCGGCATTTTGCATTTTGTATTTAATTCCGACGCAATATCTGTGTTTCATCGTCAATAAGTAGGTCCAAGGGGTACAGTAAACCTGAAGTGAAGCATCGGAATCTATAATTAGAGTCACAGGAATGGTTCAAAACATAGAAAGTAGGAAGAGTCAGTCTTCTTGTACTTAAGTGAGCATTGTGCCTTTTGTATTTAATTCCGATACACTCTCTGTGTTTCATCGTCAATAAGAAGGTACAAGGGATACAGTAAACCTGAAATGAAGCTTCGGAATCTATAACTAGTGTCACAGGAATGTGTCAAAGTATAGACAGTAGGAAGAGTCAGTCTACATGTACTTAAGTCGGCATTGTGCCTTTTGTATTTAATTCCGATGCAATTTCTGTGTTTCATCGTCACTAAGAAGGTCAGAGGGATACAGTAACCCGGAAGTGAAGCATCGGAATCTATAACTCGTGTCACAGGAAATGTTCAAACCCTTGTCAGTAAGAAGAGTCAGTCTTCTTGTACTTAAGTCGGCATTGTGCCTCTTGTATTTTATTCCGATGCAATTTCTGTGTTTCATCGTCAATAAGAAGGTCCAAGGGATACAGTAAACCTGAAGTCAAGCATCGGAATCTATAACTAGTGTCACAGGAATGGTTCAAAACATAGACAGTAAGAAGAGTCAGTCTTCTTGTACTTAAGTCGGCATTATGCCCTTTTCAATTTATTTCCGATGCAATAACTGTGTTTCATCGTCAATAAGAAGGTCAGAGGGATACAGTAAACCTGAAGTGAAGCATCGGAATCTGTAACAAACGTCACAGGAATGGTTCAAAACTTAGATAGTATGAAGAGTCAGTCTTCTGGTACTTAAGTCGGCATTGTGCCCTTTTCAATTTAATTCCGAAGCAATTACTGTGTTTCATCGTCAATACGAACGTCAGAGGGATACAGTAAGACTGAAGTGAAGCATCGGAATCTATAACTAGTGTCACAGGAATGGTTCAAAACATAGTCAGTAATAAGAGTCAGTCTTCTTGTACTTAAGTCGGCATTGTGCCTTTTGTATTTAATTCCGATACAATTTCTGTGTTTCATAGTCAATACGAAGGTCCAGGGGATACAGTAAACCTAGAGTGAAGCATCGGAATCTATAACTAGTGTCACAGGAATAGTTCAAAACATAGACAGTAAGAAGAGTCAGTCTTCTTGTACTTAAGTCGGCATTGTGCCCTTTCAATTAAATTCCGTTGCAATTACTGTGTTTCATCGTCAATAAGAAGGTCAGAGGGATACAGTAAATCTGAAGTGAAGCATCGGAATCTGTAACTAGCGTCACAGGAATGGTTCAAAGCATAGACAGTAAGAAGAGTCAGTCATCTTGTACTTAAGTCGGCAATGTGCCATTTGTATTTCATTCCGATGCAATTTCTGTGTTTTATCGTCTATAAGAAGGACAGAGGGATACAGTAAACCTGAAGTGAAGCATCCGAATCTATAACTAGTGTCACAGGAATGGTTCAAAACATAGTCAGTAATAAGAGTCAGTCTTCTTGTACTTATGTCGGCATTGTGCCTTTTGTATTTAATTCCGATACAATTTCTGTGTTTCATAGTCAATACGAAGGTCAGAGGGATACAGTAAACCTGAAGTGAAGCTTCGGAATCTATAACTAGGCTCACAGTAATGGTTCAAAACATAGACAGCAGGAAGAGTCTGTCTTCTTTTACTTAAGTCGGCATTGTGCCTTTTGTATTTAATTCCGATACAATTTCTGTGTTTCATAGTCACTAATAAGGTCCAAGGGATACAGTAAACCTGAAGTGCAGCATCGGAATCTGTACCTAGTGTCACAGGAATGGTTCTAAACATAGACAGTAAGAAGAGTCAGTCTTCTTGTATTTAAGTCGGCATTGTGCCTTTTGTATTTAATTACGATGCAAATTCTGTGTTTCATCGTCAATAGGAGGGTCAGAGGGATACAGTAAACCTGAAGTAAAGCATCGGAATCTCTAACTAGTGTCACAGGAATGGTTCAAAACATAGTCAGTAAGAAGAGTCAGTCTTTTTGTACTTAAGTCGGCATTGTGCCCTTTTCAATTTAATTCCGTTGCAATTACTGTGTTTCATCGTCAACAAGAAGGTCAGAGGGATACAGTAAACCAGAAGTGAAGCATCGCAATCTGTAACTAGCGTCACAGGAATGGTTCAAAACATAGAAAGTAAGAAGGGTCAGTCTTCTTGTATTTAAGTCGGCATTGTGCCTTTTCTATTTAATTCGATGCAATTACTGTGTTTCATCGTCAGTAAGAAGGTCAGAGGGATACAGTAAACCTGAAGTGAAGCATCGGAATCAATAACTAGTGTCACAGGAATGGTTCAAATCATAGACAGTAAGAAAGGTCAGTCTTCTTGTACTTAAGTCGGCATTGTGCCTTTTGTATTTAATTACGATGCAAATTCTCTGGTTCATCGTCAATAAGAAGGTCAGAGGGATACAGTAAACCTGAAGTGAAGCATCGGAATCTATAACTAGTCTCACAGGAATGGTTCAAAACATAGACAGCAGGAAGAGTCAGTCTCCTTGTACTTAAGACGGCATTGTGCCTTTTGTATTTAACTCCGATGCACTATCTGTGTTTCATCGGCAATAAGAAGAACCAATGGATACAGTAAACCTGAAATGAAGCATCGGAATCTATAACAAGTGTAACAGGAATGGTTCAAAGCATTGACAGTAGGAAGATTCATTCTACATGTACTTAAGTCGGCATCGTGCCTCTTGTATTTATTTCCGATGCTATTTCTGTGTTTCATCGTCAATACGAAGGTCAGAGGGATACAGTAAACCTGAAGTGAAGCATCGGAATCTATAACTAGTGTCACAGGAATGGTTCAAACATAGTCAGTAAAAAGAGTCAGTCTTCTTGTACTTAAGTCAGCATTGTGCCTTTTATATTTAATTCCGATGCAGTTTCTGTGTTTTATCGTCATTAAGAAGGTCCAAGAGATACAGTAAACTTGAAATGAAGCATCGGAATCTGTAACTAAGGTCACAGGAATGTTTCAAATCATAGACAGTAGGATGAGTCAGTCTACATGTACTTAAGTCAGCATTATGCCCTTTGTATTTTATTCCGATACAATTTCTGTGTTTCATAGTCACTAAGTAGGTCCAAGGGATACAGTAAACCTGAAGTGCAGCATCGGAATCTGTAACTAGTGTCACAGGAATGGTTAAAAACATAGACAGTAAGAAGAGTCATTATTCTTGTACTTAAGTCGGCATTGTGCCCTATTCAATTTAATTCCGATGCAATTACTGTGTTTCATCGTCAATAAGAAGGTCAGAGGGATACAGTAAACCTGAAGTGAAGCATCGGAATCTCTAACTAGTGTCACAGGAATGGTTCAAACATAGTCAGTAAGAAGAGTCAGTCTTCTTGTACTTAAGTCGGCATATTGCCTTTTGTATTTAATTCCGATACAATTTCTGTGTTTCATAGTCAATAAGAAGGTCCAAGGGATACAGTAAACCTAGAGTGAGGCATCGGAATCTATAACTAGTATCACAGGAATGGTTTAAAACATAGACAGTAAGAAGAGTCAGTCTTCTTGTCCTTAAGTCGGCATTGTGCCCTTATCAATTAAATTCCGATGCAATTACTGTGTTTCATCGTCAATAAGAAGGTCAGAGGGATACAGTATACCTGAAGTGAAGCATCGGAATCTCTAACTAGTGTCACAGGAATGGTTCAAAGCATAGTCTGTAAGATGAGTCAGTCTTCTTGTATTTAAGTCGGCATTGTGCCTTTTCTATTTAATTCCGATGCAATTACTGTGTTTCATCGTCAATAAGAAGGTCAGAGGGATACAGTAAACCTGAAGTGAAGCATCGTAATCTAAAACTAGTGTCACAAGAATGGCTCAAAACATAGTCAGTAGGAAGCGTCAGTCATCTTGTACTTAAGTTTGCATCGTGCATTTTCTACTTAATTCCGATGCAATTTCTGTGTTTCATCGTCAATAAGAAAGTCAGAGGGAAAAAAGTAAACCTGAAGTGAAGCATCGGAATCTGTAACTAGAATCACAGTAATGTTTCAAAACATAATCAGTAAGAAGAGTCAGTCTTCTTGTACTTAAGTCGGTATTGTGCCTTTTCTATTTAATTCCGATGCAATTTCTGTATTTCATCGTTAATAAGAAGGTCCAAGGGATACAGTAAACCTGAAGTGAAGCATCGGAATCTATAACTAGTGTCATAGGAATGGTTCAAAACATAGACAGTAAGAAGAGTCAGTCTTATTGTACTTAAGTCATCATTGTGCCTTTTGTTATTAATTTCGATGCATTTTTCTGTGTTTCATTGTCAGTAAGAATGTCCAAGGGATACAGGAATCCTGAAGTGAATCACCGGAATCTATAACTAGTGTCACAGGAATGGTTCAAAGCAGTCAGTATGAAGAGTCAGTCTTCTTTTACTTAAGTCGGCATTGTGCCATTTGTATTTCATTCCGATGCAATTTCTGTGTTTCATCGTCAATAAGAAGGTCAGAGGGATACAGTAAAACTGAAGTGTAGCATCGGAATCAATAACTAGTATCACAGGAATGGTTCAAAACTTAGACAGTTGGAAGAGTCAGTCTTCTTGTACTTAAGTCGGCATTGTGCCTTTTGTATTTAATTCCGATGAATTTTCTGTGTTTCATGCTCAATAAAAAGGTCCAAGGGGTACAGTAAAAGTGAAGTGAAGCATCGGAATCTATAACTAGTGTCACAGGAATAGTTCAAAGCATAGAGCGTAAGAAAGGTCAGTCTTCTTGTACTTATGTCGGCATTGAGCCTTTTGTATTTCATTCCGATGCAATTTCTGTGTTTCATCGTCAATAAGAAGGTCAGAGGGATACAGTAAACCAGAAGTGAAGCATCGGAATCTATAACTAGTGTCATAGGAATGGTTCAAAACATAGACAGTAAGAAGAGTCAGTCTTATTGTATTTAAGTCGGCATTATGCCCTTTTCAATTTATTTCCGATGCAATTACTGTGTTTCATCGTCAATAAGAAGGTCAGAGGGATACAGTAAACCTGAAGTGAAGCATCGGAATCTGTAACAAACGTCACAGGAATGGTTCAAAACATAGATAGTATGAAGAGTCAGTCTTGTGGTAATTAAGTCGGCATTGTGCCCCGTTTCAATTTAATTCCAAAGCAATTACTGTGTTTCATCGTCAATAAGAAGGTCAGAGGGATACAGTAAACCTGAAGTGATGCATCGGAATCTCTAACTAGTGTCACAGGAATGGTTCAAAACATAGTCAGTAAGAAGAGTCAGTCTTTTTGGACTTAAGTCGGCATTGTGCCTTTTGTATTTAATTCCGATACAATTTCTGTGTTTCATAGTCAATAGGAAGGTCCAAGTGATACAGTAAACCTAGAGTGAAGCATCGGAATCTATAACTAGTGTCACAGGAATGGTTCAAATCATGGACAGTAAGAAGAGTCAGTCTTCTTGTACTTAAGTCGGCATTGTGCCCTTTCAATTAAATTCCGATGGAATTACTGTGTTTCATCGTCAATAAGAAGGTCAGAGGGATACAGTAAAATTGAAGTGAAGCATCGGAATCTGTAACTAGTGTCACAGGAATGGTTCAAAACATAGTCAGTAAGAAGAGTCAGTCTTCTTGTACATACGTCGGCATTGTGCCTTTTGTATTTAATTCCGAAGCCATATCCGTGTTTCATCGACAATAAGAAGGTCGACGGGATACAGTAAACCTGAAGTGAAGCATCGGAATCTGTAACTAGCGTCACAGGAATGGTTCAAAATATAGACAGTAAGAAGAGTCAGTCTTCTTGTACTTAAGTCGGCATTGTGCCCTTTTCAATTTAATTCCGATGCAATGACTGTGTTTCATCGTCAATAAGAAGGTCAGAGGGATACAGTAAACATGAAGTAAAGCATCGGAATCTCTAACTAGTGTCACAGGAATGGTTCAAAACATAGTCAGTAAGAAGAGTCAATCTACTTGTACTTAAGTCGGCATTGTGCTTTTGTATTTAATTGCGATACGATTTCTGTGTTTCATAGTCACTAAGAAGGTCCAAGGGGTACAGTAAACCCAGAGTGAAGCATCGGAATCTATAACTAGTGTCACAGGATTGGTTCAAAACATAAACAGTAAGAAGAGTCAGTCTTCTTGTACTTAAGTCGGCATTGTGCCCTTTTCAATTTAATTCCGATGCAATTACTGTGTTTCATCGTCAATAAGAAGGTCAGAGGGATGCAGTAAACCTGAAGTGAAGCATCGGAATCTGTAACTAGCGTCACAGAAATCGTTCAAAACATAGACAGTAAGAAGAGTCAGTCTTCTTGTATTTAAGTCGGCATTGTGCCTTCTCTATTTAATTCGATGCAATTACTGTGTTTCATCGTCAGTAAGAAGGTCAGAGGGATACAGTAAACCTGAAGTGAAGCATCGGAATCAATAACTAGTGTCACAGGAATGGTTCAAAGCATAGACAGTAAGAAAGGTCAGTCTTCTTGTACTTAAGTCGGGATTGTGCCTTTTGTATTTAATTACGATGCAAATTCTGTGTTTCTTCGTCAATAAGAAGGTCAGAGGGATACAGTAAACCTGAAGTGAAGCATCGGAATCTATAACTAGTTTCACAGGAATGGTTCAAAGCATAGACAGCAGGAAGAGTCAGTCTCCTTGTACTTAAGTCGGCATTGTGCCTTTTGTATTTAACTCCGATGTACTATCTGTGTTTCATCGGCAATAAGAAGAACCAAGGGATACAGTAAACCTGAAATGAAGCATCGGAATCTATAACTGGTGTCACAGGAATGGTTAAAAACATAGTCAGTAAGAAGAGTCAGTCTTCTTGTACTTACGTCGGCATTGTTCCTTTTATATTTAATTCCGATGCAGTTTCTGTGTTTTATCGTCAATATGAAGGACCAAGAGATACAGTAAACCTGAAATGAAGCATCGGAATCTGTAACTAAGGTCACAGGAATGTTTCAAATCATAGACAGTAGGATGAGTCAGTCTACATGTACTTATGTCAGCATTGTGCCCTTTGTATTTATTTCCGATACAATTTCTGTGTTTCATAGTCACTAAGAAGGTCCATGGGATACAGCAAACCTGAAGTGGAGCATCGGAATCTGTAACTAGTGTCACAGGAATGGTTAAAATCATAGACAGTAAGAAGAGTCAGTCTTCTTGTACTTAAGTCGGCATTGTGCCCTTTTCAATTTAATTCCGATGCAATTACTGTGTTTCATAGTCAATAAGAAGGTCAGAGGGATACAGTAAACGTGAATAGAAGCATCGGAATCTCTAACTAGTGTCACAGGAATGGTTCAAAACATAGTCAGTAAGAAGAGTCAGTCTTCTTGTACTTAAGTCGGCATATTGCCTTTTGTATTTAATTCCGATACAATTTCTGTGTTTCATAGTCAATAAGAAGGTGCAAGGGATACAGTAAACCTGAAGTGACGCATCGGAATCTGTAACTAGCGTCACAGGAATGGTTCAAAACATAGACAGTAAGAAGAGTCAGTCTTCTTGTACTTAAGTCGGCATTGTGCCTTTTCTATTTCATTCCGATGCAATTACTGTGTTTCATCGTCAGTAAGAAGGTCAGAGGGATACAGCAAAACTGAAGTGAAGCAGCGGAATCAATAACTAGTGTCACAGGAATGGTTCAAAGCATAGTCAGTAAGAAGAGTCAGTATTCTTGTACTTACGTCGGCATTGTGCCTATTGTATTTAATTCCGAAGCCATATCTGTGTTTCATCGTCAATAAGAAGGTCCACGGGATACAGTAAACCTGAAGTGAAGCATCGGAATCTGTAACTAGCGTCACAGGAATGGTTCAAAATATAGACAGTAAGAAGAGTCAGTCTTCTTGTACTTAAGTCGGCATTGTGCCCTTTTCAATTTAATTCCGATGCAATGACTGTGTTTCATCGTCAATAAGAAGGTCAGAGGGATACAGTAAACCTGAAGTAAAGCATCGGAATCTCTAACTAGTGTCACAGGAATGGTTCAAACATAGTCAGTAAGAAGAGTCAGTCTACTTGTACTTAAGTCGGCATTGTGCTTTTGTATTTAATTGCGATACTATTTCTGTGTTTCATAGTCACTAAGAAGGTCCAAGGGATACAGTAAACCGAGAGTGAAGCATCGGAATCTATAACTAGTGTCACAGGATTGGTTCAAAACATAGACAGTAAGAAGAGTCAGTCTTCTTGTTCTTAAGTCGGCATTGTGCCTTTTTCAAATTAATTCCGATGCAATTACTGTGTTTCATCGTCAATAAGAAAGTCAGAGGGATGCAGTAAACCTGAAGTGAAGCATCGGAATCTGTAACTAGCGTCACAGAAATCGTTCAAAACATAGACAGTAAGAAGAGTCAGTCTTCTTGTATTTAAGTCGGCATTGAGCCTTTTCTATTTAATTCGATGCAATTACTGTGTTTCATCGTCAGTAAGAAAGTCAGAGGGATACTGTAAACCTGAAGTGAGGCATCGGAATCAATAACTAGTGTCACAGGAATGGTTCAAAGCATAGACAGTAAGAAAGGTCAGACTTCTTGTACTTAAGTCGGGATTGTGCCTTTTGTATTTAATTACGATGCAAATTCTGTGTTTCATCGTCAATAAGAAGGTCAGAGGGATACAGTAAACCTGAAGTGAAGCATCGGAATCTATAACTAGTCTCACAGGAATGGTTCAAAGCATAGACAGCAGGAAGAGTCAGTCTCCTTGTACTTAAGTCGGCATTGTGCCTTTTGTATTTAACTCCGATGTACTATCTGTGTTTCATCGGCAATAAGAAGAACCAAGGGATACAGTAAACCTGAAATGAAGCATCGGAATCTATAACTGGTGTCACAGGAATGGTTAAAAACATAGTCAGTAAGAAGAGTCAGTCTTCTTGTACTTAAGTCGGCATTGTGCCTTTTATATTTAATTCCGATGCAGTTTCTGTGTTTTATCGTCAATAAGAAGGACCAAGAGATACAGTAAACCTGAAATGAAGCATCGGAATTTGTAACTAAGGTCACAGGAATGTTTCAAATCATAGACAGTAGGATGAGTCAGTCTACATGTACTTAAGTCAGCATTGTGCCCTTTGTATTTAATTCCGATACAATTTCTGTGTTTCATAGTCACTAAGAAGGTCCAAGGGATACAGCAAACCTGAAGTGCAGCATCGGAATCTGTAACTAGTGTCACAGGAATGGTTAAAATCATTGACAGTAAGAAGAGTCAGTCTTCTTGTACTTAAGTCGGCATTGTGCCCTTTTCAATTTAATTCCGATGCAATTACTGTGTTTCATAGTCAATACGAAGGTCAGAGGGATACAGTAAACCTGAATAGAAGCATCGGAATCTCTAACTAGTGTCACAGGAAAGGTTCAAAACATAGTCAGTAAGAAGAGTCAGTCTTCTTGTACTTAAGTCGGCATATTGCCTTTTGTATTTAATTCCGATACAATTTCTGTGTTTCATAGTCAATAAGAAGGTCCAAGGGATACAGTAAACCTGAAGTGACGCATCGGAATCTGTAACTAGCGTCACAGGAATGGTTCAAAACATAGACAGTAAGAAGAGTCTGTCTTCTTGTACTTAAGTCGGCATTGTGCCTTTTCTATTTAATTCCGATGCAATTACTGTGTTTCATCGTCAGTAAGAAGGTCAGAGGGATACAGTAAACCTGAAGTGAAGCAGCGGAATCTATAACTAGTGTCACAGGAATGGTTCAAAGCATAGACAGTAAGAAAGGTCAGTCTTCTTGTACTTAAGTCGGCATTGTGCCTTTTGTATTTAATTCCGATGCAAATTCTGTGTTTCATCGTCAATAAGGAGGTCAGAGGGATACAGTAAACCTGAAGTGAAGCATCGGAATCTATAACTAGTGTCACAGGAATGGTTCAAAGCATAGAGAGTAAGAAAGGTCAGTCTTCTTGTACTTATGTCGGCATTGAGAATTTTGTATTTCATTCCGATGCAATTTCTGTGTTTCATCGACAATAAGAAGGTCAGAGGGATACAGTAAACCTGAAGTGAAGCAGCGGAATCTATAACTAGTGTCAAGGGAATGGTTCAAAGCATAGACAGTAAGAAAGGTCAGTCTTCTTGTACTTAAGTCGGCATTGTGCCTTTTGTGTTTAATTCCGATGCAATTTCTATGTTTCATCGTCAATAAGAAGGTCAGAGGGATACAGTAAACCAGAAGTGAAGCATCGGAATCTATAACTAGTGTCACAGGAATGGTTCAAAACATAGAAAGTAGGAAGAGTCAGTCTTCTTGTACTTAAGTCAGCATTGTGCCTTTTCTATTTAATTCCGATGCACTTTCTGTGTTTCATCGTCAATAAGAAGGTCCAAGAGATACAGTAAAAATGAAATGAAGCATCGGAATCTATAACTAGTGTCACAGGAATGTTTCATAATATAGACAGTAGGAAGAGTCAGTCTACATGTACTTAAGTCGGCATTGTGCCTTTTATATTTAATTCCGATGCAATTTCTGTGTTTCATCGTCAATAAGAAGGACAGAGGGATACAGTAAACCTGAAGTGAAGCATCGGAGTCTCTAACTAGTGTCACAGGAATGGTTCAAAACATAGTCAGTAAGAACAGTCAGTCTTCTTGTATTTTAGTCGGCTTTGTGCCTTTTGTATTTATTTCCGATGCAATATCTGTGTTTCTTCGTCTATACGAAGGTCAATGTGATACAGTAACACTGAAGTGAAGCAACGGAATCTGTAACTAGCGTCACAGGAAAGGTTCAAAATTTAGACAGTATGAAGAGTCAGTCTTCTTGTACTTCAGTCGGCATTGTGCCATATCTATTTAATTCCGATGCAATTTCTGTGTTTCATCGTCATTAAGAAGCTCAGATGGATACAGTAAACCTGAAGTGAAGCATCGGAATAAATATCTAGTGCCACAGGAATGGTTCAAATCATAGTCAGTAAGAAGAGTCAGTCTTCTTGTACTTAAGTTGGCCTTGTGCCTTTTCTATTTAATTCCGAAGCAATTTCTGTGTTTCATCGTCAATGAGAAGGTCCAAGGGATACAGTACACCTGACGTGAATCATCGGAATCAATAACTAGTGTCACAGGAATGGTTCAAACATAGTCAGTATGAAGAGTCAGTCTGCTTGTACGTAAGTCGGCATTGTGCCTTTTGTATCTAATTCCGATGCAATTTCTGTGTTTCATCGTCAATAAGAAGGTCAGAGGGATACAGTAAACCTAAAGTGAAGAATCGGAATCTATAACTAGTATCACAGGATTGTTTCAAAACATAGACAGTAAGGAGGGCCAGTCTTCTAGTACTTAAGTCGGCATTGTGCCTTATCTATTTAATTCCGATGCAGTTTCTGAGTTTCATCGTCAATAAGAAGGTCAGAGGGACACAGTAAACCTGAAGTGAAGCATCGGAATCTATAACTAGTGTCACAGGAATGGTTCAAAACAATCAATAAGAAGAGTCAGTCTTCTTGTACATAAGTCGGCATTGTGCATTTTGTATTTAATTCCATTGCAATTTCTGTGTTTCATTGTCAATAAGAAGGTCCAAGGGATACAGTAAATCTGAGGTGAAGCATCGGAATCTATAACTTGTGTCACAGGGATGGTTCAAATCATTTACAGTAAGAAGAGTCAGTCTTCTTTTACTTAAGACGGCATTGTGCCTTTCGTATCTAATTCCGATGCAATTTCTGTGTTTCATCGTCAATAAGAAGGTCAGAGGATACAGTAAACCAGAAGTGAAGCAGCGGAATCTATAACTAGTGTCACAGGAATGGTTCAAAACATAGAAATTAGGAAGAGTCAGTCTTCTTGTACTTAAGTCAGCATTGTGCCTTTTCTATTTAATTCCGATGCACTTTCTGTGTTTCATCGTCATTAAGAAGGTCCAAGGGATACAGTAAACCTGAAATGAAGCATCGGAATCTATAACTAGTGTCACAGGAATGTTTCAAAGTATAGTCAGTAGGAAGAGTCAGTCTACATGTACTTAAGTCGGCATTGTGCCTTTTGTATTTAATTCCGATGCAATTTCAGTGTTTCATCGTCACTAAGAAGGTCAAAGGGATACTGTAAACCTGAAGTGAAGAATCGGAATCTATAACTCGTGTCACAGGAATGGTTCAAAACATTGTCAGTAAGAAGAGTCAGTCTTCTTGAACTTAAATCGGCATTGTGCCTCTTGTATTTAATTCCGATGCAATTTCTGTGTTTCATCGTCAATAAGAAGGTCCAAGGGATACAGTAAACCCAAAGTGAAGCATCGGAATCTATAACTAGTGTCACAGGAATGGTTCAAAACATAGACAGTAAGAAGAGTCAGTCTTCTTGTACTTAAGTCGACATTATGCCCTTTTCAATTTATTTCCGATGCAATTACTGTGTTTCATCGTCAATAAGAGGGACAGAGGGATACAGTAAACCTGAAATGAAGCATCGGAATCTGTAACAAACGTCACAGGAATGGTTCAAAACTTAGATAGTATGAAGAGTCAGTCTTCTGGTACTTAAGTCGGCATTGTGCCCTTTTCGATTTAACTCCGAAGCAATTACTGTGTTTCATCGTCAATGAGAAAGTCATAGGGATACAGTAAACCTGGAGTGAAGCATCGGAATCTCTAACTAGTGTCACAGGAATGGTTCAAAACATAGTCAGTAAGAAGAGTCAGTCTTCGTGTACTTAAGTCGGCATTGTGCGTTTTGTATTTAATTCCGATACAATTTCTGTGTTTCATAGGCAATAAGAAGGTCCAAGGGATACAGTAAACCTAGAGTGAAGCATCGGAATCTATAACTAGTGTCACAGGAATGGTTCAAAGCATAGACAGTAAGAAGAGTCAGTCTTCTTGTACTTAAGTCGGCATTGTGCCCTTTCAATTACATTCCGATGCAATTACTGTGTTTCATCGTCAATAAGAAGGTCAGAGGGATACAGTAAACCTGAAGTGAAGCATCGGAATCTCTAACTAGTGTCACAGGAATGGTTCAAAACATAGTCAGAAAGAATAGTCAGTCTTCTTGTACTTACGTCGGCATTGGGCCTTTTGTATTTAATTCTGAAGCAATATCTGTGTTTCATCGTCAATAAGAAGGTCAGAGGGATATAGTAAACCTGAAGTGAAGCATCGGAATCTGTAACTAGCGTCACAGGAATGGTTCAAATCATAGACAGTAAGAAGAGTCAGTCATCTAGTACTTAAGTCGGCATTGTGCCATTTGTATTTAATTCCGATGCAATTTCTGTGTTTCATAGTCAATAAGAAGGTCCAAGGGATACAGTAAAAATGAAATGAAGCATCGGAATCTATAACTAGTATCACAGGAATGGTTCAAAACATAGACAGTAAAAAGAGTCAGTCTTCTTATACTTAAGTCGGCATTATGCCCTTTTCAATTTAATTCCGATGCAACTACTGTGTTTCATCGTCAATAAGAAGGTCGGAGGGATACAGTAAACCTGAAATGAAGCATCGGAATCTGTAACAAACGTCACAGGAATGGTTCAAAACTTAGATAGTATGAAGAGTCAGTCTTCTGGTACTTAAGTCGGCACTGTGCCCTTTTCAATTTAATTCCGAAGCAATTACTGTGTTTCATCGCCAATAAGAAGGTCAGAGGGATACAGCAAACCTGAAGTGAAGCATCGGAATCTCTAACTAGTGTCACAGGAATGGTTCAAAACATAGTCAGTAAGAAGAGTCAGTCTTCTTGTACTTACGTCGGCATTGTGCCTTTTGTATTTATTTCCGAAGCAATATCTGTGTTTCATCGTCAATAAGAAGGTCCACGGGATACAGTAAACCTGAAGTGAAGCATTGGAATCTGTAACTAGCGTCACAGGAATGGTTCAAAACATAAACAGTAAGAAGAGTCAGTCATCTTGTACTTAAGTCGGCATTGTGCCATTTGTATTTAATTCCGATGCAATTTCTGTGTTTCATCGTCAATAAGAAGGACAGGGGGATACAGTAAAACTGAAGTGAAGCATACGAATCTATAACTAGTGTCACAGGAATGGTTCAAAACAGTCAGTAAGAAGAGTCAGTCTTCTTTTACTTAAGTCGGCATTGTGCCTTTTGTATTTCATTCCGATGCAATTTCTGTGTTTCATCGTCAATAAGAATGTCAGAGGGATACAGTAACCCTGTAGTGCGGCATCGGAGTCTCTAACTAGTGTCACAGGAATGGTTCAAAGCATAGTCAGTAAGAAGACTCAGTCTTCTTGTATTTAAGAAGGCTTTGTGCCTTTTGTATTTATTTCCGATATAATATCTGTGTTTCATCGTCAATAAGAAGGTCCAAGGGATACAGTAACCCTGAAGTGAAGCATCTGAATCTGTAACTAACGTCACAGGAATGGTTCAAAGTATAGATAGTAAGAAGAGTCAGTCTTCTGGTACTTAAATCGGCATTGTGCCTTTTCTATTAAATTCCGATGCAATTTCTGTGTTTCATCGTCAAAAAGAAGGACAAAGGGATACAGTAAACCTGGAGGGAAGCATCGGAATCTATAACTAGTGTCACAGGAATGGTTAAAACATAGACAGTAAGAAGAGTCAGTCTTCTTATACTTAAGTCGGCATTGTGCTTTTTCTATTTAATTCCGATGCGATTACTTTGTTTCATCGTCAATATGATGGTCAGAGGGATATAGTAAACCTGAAGTGAAGCATCGGAATCTATAACTAGTGTCACAGGAATGGTTCCAAACATAGTCAGTAAGAAGAGTCAGTCTTCTTGTACTTATGTCGGCATTGTGCCTTTTCTATTTAATTCCGATGCAATTTCTGTGTTTCATCGTCAATAAGAAGGTCCAAGGGATAAGTACACCTGAAGTGAATCATCGGAATCAATAACTAGTGTCACAGGAATGGTTCAAGCATCTTGAGTACGTAGAGTCAGTCTGCTTGTACGTAAGTCGGCATTGTGCCTTTTGTATCTAATTCCGATGCAATTTCTGTGTTTCATCGTCAATAAGAAGGTCAGAGGGATACAGTAAACCTAAAGTGAAGAATCGGAATCTATAACTAGTGCCACAGGAATGTTTCAAAACATAGACAGTAAGAAGGGCCAGTCTTCTTGTACTTAAGTCGGCATTGTGCCTTATCTATTTAATTCCGATGCAATTTCTGAGTTTTATCGTCAATAAGAAGGTCAGAGGGATACAGTAAACCTGAAGTGAAGCATCGGAATCTATAACTAGTGTCACAGGAATGGTTCAAAACAGTCAATAGGAAGAGTCAGTCTTCTTGTACACAAGTCGGCATTGTGCATTTTGTATTTAATTCCGATGCAATTTCTGTGTTTCATTCTCAATTAGAAGGTCCAAGGGATACAGTAAGTCTGAGGTGAAGCATCGGAATCTATAACATGTGTCACAGGAATGATTCAAAACATTGACAGTAAGAAGAGTCAGTCTTCTTTTACTTAAGTCGCCATTGTGCCTTTTGTATTTCATTCCGATGCAATTTCTGTGTTTCATCGTCAATAAGAAGGTCTGAGGGATACAGTAAATCTGAAGTGTAGCATCGGAATCAATAACTAGCATCACAGGTATGGTTCAAATCTTAGACAGTTGGAAGATTCAGTCTTTTTGTACTTAAGTCGGCATTGTGCCTTTTGTATTTAATTCCGATGCAATTTCTGTGTTTCATCGTCAATAAGAAGGTCCAAGGCATACAGTAAACCTGTAGTGAAGCATCGGAATCTATAACTAGTGTCACAGGAATGGTTCAAAGCATAGACAGTAAGAAAGGTCAGTCTTCTTGTACTTTAGTCGGCATTGTGCCTTTTTTATTTAATTCCGATGCAATTTCTTTGTTTCATCGTCAATAAGAAGGTCAGAGGGATACAGTAAACCAGAAGTGAAGCATCGGAATCTATAACTAGTGTCACAGGAATGGTTCAAAGCATAGAAAGTAGGAAGAGTCAGTGTTCTTGTACTTAAGTCAGCACCGTGCCTTTTCTATATAATTCCGATGCACTTTCTGTGTTTCATCGTCAATAAGAAGGTCCAAGGGATACAGTAAACGTGAAATGAAGCATCGGAATCTATAACTAGTGGCACAGGAATGTTTCAAAGTATAGACAGCAGGAAGAGTCAGTCTAAATGTACTTAAGTCGGCATTGTGCCTTTTGTATCTAATTCCGATGCAATTTCTGTGTTTCATCGTCAATAAGAAGGTCAGAGGGATACAGTAAACCTGAAGTGAAGAATCGGAATCTATAACTAGTGTGACAGGAATGGTTCAAATCATAGTCAGTAGGAATAATCAGTCTTCTTGTACTTAAGTCGGCATTGTGCCTTTTCTATTTAATTCCGATGCAATATCTGTGTTTCATCGTCAATAAGAAGGTCAGAGGGATACAGTAAACCTGAAGTGCAGCATGGGAATCTGTAACTAGTGTCACAGGAATGGTTCAAAGCATAGACAGTAGGAAGAGTCAGTCTTCTTGTACTTAAGTCGACAATGTGCCTTTTCTATTTAATTCCGATGCAATTGCTGTGTTTCATCGTCAATAAGAAGGTCAGAGGTATACAGTAAACCTGAAGTGAAGCATCGGAATCTGTAACTAACGTCACAGGAATGGTTCAAAATATAGATAGTAAGAAGAGTCGGTCTTCTGGTACTTAAGTCGGCATTGTGCCTTTTCTATTAAATTCTGATGCAATATCTGTGTTTCATCGTCAAAAAGAAGGTCAAAGGGATACAGTAAACCTGGGGTGAAGCATCGGAATCTATAACTAGGGTCACAGGACTGGTTAAAACATAGACAGTAAGAAGAGTCAGTCTTCTTGTACTTAAGTCGGCATTGTGCCGTTTCTATTTAATTCCGATGCAATATCTGTGTTTCATCGTCAATAAGAAGGTCAGAGGGATACAGTACACCTGAAGTGAATCATCGGAATCCATAACTAGTGTCACAGGAATGGTTCAAACATAGTCAGTACGAAGAGTCAGTCTTCTTGTACGTAAGTCGGCATTGTGCCTTTTGTATCTAATTCCGATGCAATTTCTGTGTTTCATCGTCAATAACAAGGTCAGAGGGATACAGTAAACCAGAAGTGAAGAATCGGAATCTATAACTAGTGTCACAGGCATGGTTCAAAGCATAGACAGTAAGAAGGGTCAGTCTTCTTGTACTTAAGTCGGCATTGTGCCTTTTGTATTTAATTCCGATGCACTTTCTGAGTTTCATCGTCAATAAGAAGGTCCAAGGGATACAGTAAATCTGAGGTGAAGCATCGGAATCTATAACTTGTGTCACAGGAATGGTTCAAAACATTGACAGTTAGAAGAGTCAGTCTTCTTTTACTTAAGTCGGCATTGTGCCTTTTGTATTTCATTCCGATGCAATTTCTGTGTCTCATCGTCAATAAGAAGGTCAGGGGGATACAGTAAATCTGAAGTGTAGCATCGGAATCAATAACTAGTATCACAGAAAATGTTCAAAACTTAGACAGTTGGAAGAGTCAGTCTTCTTGTACTTAAGTCGGCATTGTGCCTTTTGTATTTAATTCCGACGCAATTTCTGTGTTTCATCGTCAATAAGAAGGTCCAAGGGATACAGTAAACCTGAAATGAAGCATCGGATCTATAACTAGTGTCACAGGAATGTTTCAAAATATAAACAGTAGGAAGAGTCAGTCTACAAGTACTTAAGTCGGCATTGTGCCTTTTGTAATTAATTCCGATGCCATTTCTGTGTTTCATCGTCAATAAGAAGGTCAGAGGGATACAGTAAACCTGAAGTGAAGCATCAGAATCTATAACTCGTGTCACAGGAATGGTTCAAATCATTGTCAGTAAGAAGAGTCAGTCTTCTTGTACTTAAGTCGGCATTATGCACTTTTCAATTTATTTCCGACGCAATATACTGTGTTTCATCGTCAATAAGAAGGTCAGAGGGATACAGTAAACCTGAAGTGAAACATCGGAATCTATAACTAGTGTTACAGGAATGGTTCAAATCATAGACAGTAAGAAGGGTCAGACTTCTTGTACTTTAGTCAACATTGAGCCTTTTGTATTTAACTCCGATGCACTATCTGTGTTTCATCGTCAATAAGAGGATCCATGTGATACAGTAAACCCGAAATGAAGCATCGGAATCTATAACAAGTGTCACAGGAATGGTTCAAAACATAGACAGTAGGAAGATTCATTCTACATGTACTTAAGTCGTCATCGTGTCTTTTGTATCTATTTCCGATGCAATTTCTGTATTTCGTCGTCAATAAGAAGGTCAGAGAGATACAGTAAACCTGAAGTGAAGCATCGGAATCTATAACTAGTGTCACAGGAATGGTTCAAACATAGTCAGTAAGAAGAGTCAGTCTTCTTGTACTTACGTCGGCATTGTGCCTTTTGTATTTAATTCCGAGCAATATCTGTGTTTCATCGTCAATAAGAAGGTCCAAGGGATACAGTAAACCAGAAGTGATTCATCGGAATCTCTAACCTTCGTCACAGGAATGCGTCAAAACATAGAAAGTGAGAAGAGTCAGTCTTCTTGTACTTAAGTCGGCATTGTGCATTTTCTATTTAATTCCGATGCAATTACAGTGTTTCGTCGTCAATAAGAAGGCCCAAGGGATACAGTAAACATGAAGTGAAGCATCGGAATCTATAACTAGTGTCACAGGAATGGTTCAAAACATAGACAAAAAGAAGAGTCAGTCATCTTGTACTTAAGTCGGCATTGTGCCTTTCCTATTTAATTCCGATGCAATTTCTGTGTTTCATCGTCAATAAGAAGGTCCAAGGGATACAGTACATCTGAAGTGAATCATCGGAATCCATAACTAGTGTCATAGGAATGGTTCAAGCATAGTCAGTACGAGGAGTAAGTCATCTTGTACGTAAGTCGGCATTGTGCTTTTTGTATCTAATTCCGATGCAATTTCTGTGTTTCATCGTCAATAAGAAGGTCAGAGGAATACAGTAAACCTGAAGTGAAGAATCGGAATCTATAACTAGTGTCCCAGGAATGGTTCAAAACATAGACAGTAAGAAGGGTCAGTCTTCTTGTACTTAAGTCGGCATTGTGCCTTTTGTATTTAATTCCGATGCAATTTCTGAGTTTCATCGTCAATAAGAAGGTCAGAGGGATACAGTAAACCTGAGGTGAAGCATCGGAATCTATAACTAGTGTCACCGGAATGGTTCAAAACAGTCAGTAAGAAGAGTCAGTCTTCTTGTACTTAAGTCGGCATTGTGCCTTTTGTATTTAACTCCGATGCACTATCTGTGTTTCATCGTCAATAAGAAGATCCAAGGGATACAGTAAACCTGGAATGAAGTATCGGAATGTGTAACAAGTGTCACAGGAATGGTTCAAATCATAGACAGTGGGAAGATTCATTCTACATGTACTTAAGTCGGCATCGTGCCTTTTGTATTTATTTCCGATGCAATTTCTGTGCTTCATCGTCAATAAGATTGTCAGAGGGATACAGTAAACCTGATGTGAAGCATCGGAAACTATAACTAGTGGCACAGGAATGGTTCAAAACATAGTCAGTAAGTAGAGTCAAACTTCTTGTACTTAAGTCGGCATTGTGCCTTTTGTATTTAATTCCGATGCAATTTCTGTGTTTCATCGTCAATAACATGGTCCAAGGGATACAGTAAACCTGAAGTGAAGCATCGAAATCTATAACTAATGTTACAGGAATCGTTCAAAACATAGACAGTAGGAAGAGTCAGTCTTCTTGTACTTAAGTCGGCATTGTTCGTTTTGTATTTAGTTCCGATGCAATTTCTGTGTTTCATCGTCAATAAGATGGTCCTAGTGATAGTGTAAACCTGAAGTGAAGCATCGGAATCTATAACAAGTGTCACAGGAATGGTTCAAAGCATAGTCAGTAAGAAGAGTCAGTCTTCTTGCACTTAAGTCGGCATTGTGCCTTTTGTATTTCATTCCGATACAATTTCTGTGTTTCATAGTTAATAAGAAAGTCCAAGAGATACCGTAAACCTGAAATGAAGTATCGGAATCTATAACTAAGGTCACAGGAATGTTTCAAAACATAGACAGTAGGAAGAGTCAGTCTTCTTGTACTTAAGTCGGCATTGTGCCCTTTTCAATTCAATTCTGATGCAATTACTGTGTTTCATCGTCAATAAGAAGGTCAGAGGGATACAGTAAACCTGAAGTGAAGCATCGGAATCTCTAACTAGTGTCACAGGAATGGTTCAAAACATAGTCAGTAAGAAGAGTCAGTATTCTTGTACTTAAGTCAGCATTGTGAATTTTGTATTTAATTCCGATACAATTTCTGTGTTTCATAGTCAATAAGAAGGTCCAAGGGATACAGTAAACCTAGAGTGAAGCATCGGAATCTCTAACTAGTGTCACAGGAATGGTTCAAACATAGTCAGTAAGAAGAGTCAGTCTTCTTGTACTTAAGTCGGCATTGTGCCTTTTCTATTTAATTCCGACGTGATTTCTTTGTTTCATCGTCAATATGAAGGTCAGAGTGATACAGTGAACCTGAAGTGAAGCATCGGAATCTATATCTAGTGTCATGTGAATGGTTCAAAACATAGTCAGTAGGAAGAATCAGTCTTCTTGTACTTAAGTCGGCATTGTGCCTTTTCTATTTAATTCCGATGCAATATCTGTGTTTCATCGTCAATAAGAAGGTCAGAGGGATACAGTACACCTGAAGTGAATCATCGGAATCCATAACTAGTGTCACTGGAATGGTTCAAAACATAGTCAGTAAGAAGAGTCAGTCTTCGTGTATTTAAGTCGGCATTGTGCCTCTTGTATTTATTTCCGATGCAATATCTGTGTTTCATCGTCAATAAGAAGGTCCAAGGGATACAGTAACCCTGAAGTGAGGCATCGGAATCTGTAACTAGCGTCACAGGAATGGTTCAAAACTTAGACAGTATGAAGAGTCAGTCTTCTTGTACTTCAGTCGGCATTGTGACATTTCTATTTAATTCCGATGCAATTTCTGAGTTTCATCGTCAATAAAAACGTCAGAGGGATACAGTAAACCTGAGGTGAAGCATCGGAATCCATAACTAGTGTCACCGGAATGGTTCAAAGCAGTCAGTGAGAAGAGTCAGTCTTCTTGTACTTAAGTCGGCATTGTGCCTTTTGTATTTAACTCCGATGCACTATCTGTGTTTCATGGTCAATAAGAAGATCCAAGGGATACAGTAAACCTGAAATGAAGCATCGGAATGTGTAACAAGTGTCACAGGAATGGTTCAAATCATAGACAGTGCGAAGATTCATTCTACATGTACTTAAGTCGGCATCGTGCCTTTTGTATTTATTTCCGATGCAATTTCTGTGTTTCATCGTCAATAAGAATGTCAGAGGGATACAGTAAACCTGATGTGAAGCAACGGAAACTATAACTAGTGGCACAGGAATGGTTCAAATCATAGTCAGTAAGAAGAGTCAAACTTCTTGTACTTAAGTCGGCATTGTGTCTTTTGTATTTAATTCCGATGCAATTTCTGGGTTTCATCGTCAATAACAAGGTCCAAGGGATACAGTAAACATGAAGTGAAGCATCGGAATCTGTAACTAATGTTACAGGAATCGTTCAAAACATAGACAGTAGGCAGAGTCAGTCTTCTTGTACTTAAGTCGGCATTGTTCGTTTTGTATTTAGTTCCGATGCAATTTCTGTGTTTCATCGTCAATAAGAAGGTCCTAGTGATAGAGTAAACCTGAAGTGAAGCATCGTAATCTATAACTAGTGTCACAGGAATGGTTCAAAGCATAGTCAGTAAGAAGAGTCAGTCTTCTTGTACTTAAGTCGGCATTGTGTCTTTTGTATTTAATTCCGATACAATTTCTGAGTTTCATAGTCAATAAGAAGGTACAAGAGATACCGTAAACCAGAAATGAAGCATCGGAATCTATAACTAAGGTCACAGGAATGGTTCAAAACATAGACAGTAAGAAGAGTCAGTCTTCTTGTACTTAAGTCAGCATTGTGCCCTTTTCAATATAATTCCGATGCAATTACTGTGTTTCATCGTCAATAACAAGGTCAGAGGGATACAGTAAACCTGAAGTGAAGCATCGGAATCTCTAACTAGTGTCACAGGAATGGTTCAAAACATAGTCAGTAAGAAGAGTCAGTATTCTTGTTTTTAAGTCGGCATTGTGCCTTTTGTATTTAATTCCGATACAATTTCTGTGTTTCATAGTAAATAAGAAGGTCCAAGGGATACAGTAAACCTAGAGTGAAGCATCGGAATCTCTAACTAGTGTCACAGGAATGGTTCAAACATAGTCAGTAAGAAGAGTCAGTCTTCTTGTACTTCCGTTGGCATTGTGCCTTTTGTATTTAATTCCGAGCAATATCTGTGTTTCATCGTCAATAAGAAGGTTCAAGGGATACAGTAAACCAGAAGTGATGCATCGGAATCTGTAACTTTCGTCACAGGAATGCGTCAAAACATAGACAGTGAGAAGAGTCAGTCTTCTTGTACTTAAGTCGGCATTGTGCCTTTTCTATTTAATTCCGATGCAATTACAGTGTTTCATCGTCAGTAAGAAGGTCAGAGGGATACAGTAAACCTGAAGTGAAGCATCGGAATCTATAATTAGTGTCACACGAATGGTTCAAAACAGTCAGTAAGAAGAGTCAATCTTCTTTTACTTAAGTCGGCATTGTGCTTTTGTTTTTAATTCCGATGCAATTTCTGTGTATCATCGTCAATAAGAAGGTCAGAGAGATACAGTAAACCTGAAGTGAAGCATCGGAAACTATAACTCGTGTCACAGGAATGGTTCAAAGCATTGTCAGTAAGAAGAGTCAGTCTTCTTGTACTTAAGTCGGCATTGTGCCTTTTGTATTTAATTCCGTTGAAATTTCTGTGTTTCATCGTCAATAAGAAGGTCCAAGGGATACAGTAAACCTGAAGTGAAGCATCGGAATCTATAACTAGTGTCACAGGAATGGTTCAAAACATAGACAGTAAGAAGAGTCAGTCTTCTTGTACTTAAGTCGGCATTATGCCCTTTCCAATTTATTTCCGATGCAATTACTGTGTTTCATCGTCAATAAGAAGGTCAGAGGGATACAGTAAACCTGAAGTGAAGCATCGGAATCTCTAAATAGTGTCACAGGAATGGTTCAAAACATAGTCAGTAAGAAGAGTCAGTCTTCGTGTATTTAAGTCGGCATTGTGCCTCTTGTATTTATTTCCGATGCAATATCTGTGTCTCATCGTCAATAAGAAGGTCCAAGGGATACAGTAACCCTGAAGTGAAGCATCGGAATCTGTAACTAGCGTCACAGGAATGGTTCAAAACTTAGACAGTATGAAGAGTCAGTCTTCTTGTACTTCAGTCGGCATTGTGCCATTTCTATTTAATTCCGATGCAATTTCTGTGTTTCATCGTCAATACGAAGGTCAGATGGATACAGTAAACCTGAAGTGAAGCATCGGAATCAATATCTAGTGACACAGGAATGGTTTAAATCATAGTCAGTAAGAAGGGTCAGTCTTCTTGTACTTAAGTCGGCATTGTGCCTTTTCTATTTAATTCCGATGCAATTTCTGTGTTTCATCGTCAATAAGAACGTCCAAGGGATACAGTAAACCTGAAGTGAGGCATCGGAATCCATAACTAGTGTCACAGGAATGGTTCAAAACATAGACAGTAGGAAGAGTCGGTCTTCTTGTACTTAAGTCGGCAATGTGCCTTTTGTATTTAATTCCGATGCAATTTCTGTGTTTCATCGTCAATAAGAATGCCAGAGGTATACAGTAAACCTGAGGTGAACCATCGGAATCTGTTACTAACGTCACAGGAATGGTTCAAAACATAGATAGTAAGAAGAGTCAGTCTTCTGGTACTTAAGTCGGCATTGTGCCTTTTCTATTTAATTCCGAAGCAACTTCTGTGTTTCATCGTCAATAAGTAGGTCCAAGGGATACAGTACACCTGAAGTGAATCATCGGAATCAATAACTAGTGTCACAGGAATGGTTCAAAACATAATCAGTACGAAGAGTCAGCCTGCATGTACGTAAGTTGTAATTGTGCCTTTTGTATCTAATCCGATGCAATTTCTGTGTTTCATCGTCAATAAGAAGGTCAGAGGGATACAGTAATCCTGAAGTGAAGAATTGGAATCTATAACTAGTGTCACAGGAATGGTTCAAAACAAAGACAGTAAGAAGGGTCAGTCTTCTTGTACATAAGTCGGCATTGTTCGTATTGTATTTAATTCCAATGCAATTTCTGAGTTTCATCGTCAATAAGAAGGTCAGAGGGATACAGAAAACCTGAAATGAAGCATCGGTATCAATTACTAGTGTCACAGGAATGTTTCAAAATATAGACAGCAGGGAGAGTCAGTCTACATGTACTTAAGTCGGCATTGTGCCTTTTCTATTTAATTCCGATGCAATTTCTGTGTTTCATCGTCAATAAGAAGGTCCAAGGGATACAGTACACCTGAAGTGAATCATCGGAATCCATAATTAGTGTCACAGGAATGGTTCAAAGCATAGTCAGTACGAAGAGTCAGTCTTCTTGTACGTAAGTCGGCATTGTGTCTTTTGTATCTAATTCCGATGCAATTTCTGTGTTTCATCGTCAAAAAGAAGGTCAGACGGATACAGTAAACCTGAAGTGAAGCATCGGAATCTATAACTAGTGTCACAGGAATGGTTAAAACATAGACAGTAAGAAGAGTCAGTCTTCTTATACTTAAGTCGGCATTGTGCTTTTTCTATTTAATTCCGATGCGATTACTTTGTTTCATCGTCAATATGATGGTCAGAGGGATATAGTAAACCTGAAGTGAAGCATCGGAATCTATAACTAGTGTCACAGGAATGGTTCCAAACATAGTCAGTAAGAAGAGTCAGTCTTCTTGTACTTATGTCGGCATTGTGCCTTTTCTATTTAATTCCGATGCAATTTCTGTGTTTCATCGTCAATAAGAAGGTCCAAGGGATAAGTACACCTGAAGTGAATCATCGGAATCAATAACTAGTGTCACAGGAATGGTTCAAGCATCTTCAGTACGAAGAGTCAGTCTGCTTGTACGTAAGTCGGCATTGTGCCTTTTGTATCTAATTCCGATGCAATTTCTGTGTTTCATCGTCAATAAGAAGGTCAGAGGGATACAGTAAACCTAAAGTGAAGAATCGGAATCTATAACTAGTGCCACAGGAATGTTTCAAAACATAGACAGTAAGAAGGGCCAGTCTTCTTGTACTTAAGTCGGCATTGTGCCTTATCTATTTAATTCCGATGCAATTTCTGAGTTTTATCGTCAATAAGAAGGTCAGAGGGATACAGTAAACCTGAAGTGAAGCATCGGAATCTATAACTAGTGTCACTGGAATGGTTCAAAACAGTCAATAGGAAGAGTCAGTCTTCTTGTACATAAGTCGGCATTGTGCATTTTGTATTTAATTCCGATGCAATTTCTGTGTTTCATTCTCAATTAGAAGGTCCAAGGGATACAGTAAATCTGAGGTGAAGCATCGGAATCTATAACATGTGTCACAGGAATGATTCAAAACATTGACAGTAAGAAAAGTCAGTCTTCTTTTACTTAAGTCGCCATTGTGCCTTTTGTATTTCATTCCGATGCAATTTCTGTGTTTCATCGTCAATAAGAAGGTCTGAGGGATACAGTAAATCTGAAGTGTAGCATCGGAATCAATAACTAGCATCACAGGTATGGTTCAAATCTTAGACAGTTGGAAGATTCAGTCTTTTTGTACTTAAGTCGGCATTGTGCCTTTTGTATTTAATTCCGATGCAATTTCTGTGTTTCATCGTCAATAAGAAGGTCCAAGGCATACAGTAAACCTGAAGTGAAGCATCGGAATCTATAACTAGTGTCACAGGAATGGTTCAAAGCATAGACAGTAAGAAAGGTCAGTCTTCTTGTACTTTAGTCGGCATTGTGCCTTTTTTATTTAATTCCGATGCAATTTCTCTGTTTCATCGTCAATAAGAAGGTCAGAGGGATACAGTAAACCAGAAGTGAAGCATCGGAATCTATAACTAGTGTCACAGGAATGGTTCAAAGCATAGAAAGTAGGAAGAGTCAGTGTTCTTGTACTTAAGTCAGCACCGTGCCTTTTCTATATAATTCCGATGCACTTTCTGTGTTTCATCGTCAATAAGAAGGTCCAAGGGATACAGTAAACGTGAAATGAAGCATCGGAATCTATAACTAGTGGCACAGGAATGTTTCAAAGTATAGACAGCAGGAAGAGTCAGTCTAAATGTACTTAAGTCGGCATTGTGCCTTTTGTATCTAATTCCGATGCAATTTCTGTGTTTCATCGTCAATAAGAAGGTCAGAGGGATACAGTAAACCTGAAGTGAAGAATCGGAATCTATAACTAGTGTGACAGGAATGGTTCAAATCATAGTCAGTAGGAAGAATCAGTCTTCTTGTACTTAAGTCGGCATTGTGCCTTTTCTATTTAATTCCGATGCAATATCTGTGTTTCAACGTCAATAAGAAGGTCAGAGGGATACAGTAAACCTGAAGTGCAGCATGGGAATCTGTAACTAGTGTCACAGGAATGGTTGAAAGCATAGACAGTAGGAAGAGTCAGTCTTCTTGTACTTAAGTCGACAATGTGCCTTTCCTATTTAATTCCGATGCAATTGCTGTGTTTCATCGTCAATAAGAAGGTCAGAGGTATACAGTAAACCTGAAGTGAAGCATCGGAATCTGTAACTAACGTCACAGGAATGGTTCAAAATATAGATAGTAAGAAGAGTCGGTCTTCTGGTACTTAAGTCGGCATTGTGCCTTTTCTATTAAATTCTGATGCAATATCTGTGTTTCATCGTCAAAAAGAAGGTCAAAGGGATACAGTAAACCTGGGGTGAAGCATCGGAATCTATAACTAGGGTCACAGGAGTGGTTAAAACATAGACAGTAAGAAGAGTCAGTCTTCTTGTACTTAAGTCGGCATTGTGCCTTTTCTATTTAATTCCGATGCGACTTCTTTGTTTCATCGTCAATATGAAGGTCAGAGTGATACAGTGAACCTGAAGTGAAGCATCGGAATCTATATCTAGTGTCATAGGAATGGTTCAAAACATAGTCTGTAGGAAGAATCAGTCTTCTTGTACTTAAGTCGGCATTGTGCCTTTTCTATTTAATTCCGATGCAATATCTGTGTTTCATCGTCAATAAGAAGGTCAGAGGGATACAGTACACCTGATGTGAATCATCGGAATCCATAACTAGTGTCACAGGAATGGTTCAAACATAGTCAGTACGAAGAGTCAGTCTTCTTGTACGTAAGTCGGCATTGTGCCTTTTGTATCTAATTCCGATGCAATTTCTGTGTTTCATCGTCAATAACAAGGTCAGAGGGATACAGTAAACCTGAAGTGAAGAATCGGAATCTATAACTAGTGTCACAGGCATGGTTCAAAGCATAGACAGTAAGAAGGGTCAGTCTTCTTGTACTTAAGTCGGCATTGTGCCTTTTGTATTTAATTCCGATGCACTTTCTGAGTTTCATCGTCAATAAGAAGGTCCAAGGGATACAGTAAATCTGAGGTGAAGCATCGGAATCTATAACTTGTGTCACAGGAATGGTTCAAAACATTGACAGTTAGAAGAGTCAGTCTTCTTTTACTTAAGACGGCATTGTGCCTTTTGTATTTCATTCCGATGCAATTTCTGTGTCTCATCGTCAATAAGAAGGTCAGGGGGATACAGTAAATCTGAAGTGTAGCATCGGAATCAATAACTAGTATCACAGAAAATGTTCAAAACTTAGACAGTTGGAAGAGTCAGTCTTCTTGTACTTAAGTCGGCATTGTGCCTTTTGTATTTAATTCCGACGCAATTTCTGTGTTTCATCGTCAATAAGAAGGTCCAAGGGATACAGTAAACCTGAAATGAAGCATCGGATCTATAACTAGTGTCACAGGAATGTTTCAAAATATAAACAGTAGGAAGAGTCAGTCTACAAGTACTTAAGTCGGCATTGTGCCTTTTGTAATTAATTCCGATGCCATTTCTGTGTTTCATCGTCAATAAGAAGGTCAGAGGGATACAGTAAACCTGAAGTGAAGCATCAGAATCTATAACTCGTGTCACAGGAATGGTTCAAATCATTGTCAGTAAGAAGAGTCAGTCTTCTTGTACTTAAGTCGACAATGTGCCTTTCCTATTTAATTCCGATGCAATTGCTGTGTTTCATCGTCAATAAGAAGGTCAGAGGTATACAGTAAACCTGAAGTGAAGCATCGGAATCTGTAACTAACGTCACAGGAATGGTTCAAAATATAGATAGTAAGAAGAGTCGGTCTTCTGGTACTTAAGTCGGCATTGTGCCTTTTCTATTAAATTCTGATGCAATATCTGTGTTTCATCGTCAATAAGAAGGTCAGAGGGATACAGTACACCTGATGTGAATCATCGGAATCCATAACTAGTGTCACAGGAATGGTTCAAACATAGTCAGTACGAAGAGTCAGTCTTCTTGTACGTAAGTCGGCATTGTGCCTTTTGTATCTAATTCCGATGCAATTTCTGTGTTTCATCGTCAATAACAAGGTCAGAGGGATACAGTAAACCTGAAGTGAAGAATCGGAATCTATAACTAGTGTCACAGGCATGGTTCAAAGCATAGACAGTAAGAAGGGTCAGTCTTCTTGTACTTAAGTCGGCATTGTGCCTTTTGTATTTAATTCCGATGCACTTTCTGAGTTTCATCGTCAATAAGAAGGTCCAAGGGATACAGTAAATCTGAGGTGAAGCATCGGAATCTATAACTTGTGTCACAGGAATGGTTCAAAACATTGACAGTTAGAAGAGTCAGTCTTCTTTTACTTAAGTCGGCATTGTGCCTTTTGTATTTCATTCCGATGCAATTTCTGTGTCTCATCGTCAATAAGAAGGTCAGGGGGATACAGTAAATCTGAAGTGTAGCATCGGAATCAATAACTAGTATCACAGAAAATGTTCAAAACTTAGACAGTTGGAAGAGTCAGTCTTCTTGTACTTAAGTCGGCATTGTGCCTTTTGTATTTAATTCCGACGCAATTTCTGTGTTTCATCGTCAATAAGAAGGTCCAAGGGATACAGTAAACCTGAAATGAAGCATCGGATCTATAACTAGTGTCACAGGAATGTTTCAAAATATAAACAGTAGGAAGAGTCAGTCTACAAGTACTTAAGTCGGCATTGTGCCTTTTGTAATTAATTCCGATGCCATTTCTGTGTTTCATCGTCAATAAGAAGGTCAGAGGGATACAGTAAACCTGAAGTGAAGCATCAGAATCTATAACTCGTGTCACAGGAATGGTTCAAATCATTGTCAGTAAGAAGAGTCAGTCTTCTTGTACTTAAGTCGGCATTATGCACTTTTCAATTTATTTCCGACGCAATTACTGTGTTTCATCGTCAATAAGAAGGTCAGAGGGATACAGTAAACCTGAAGTGAAACATCGGAATCTATAACTAGTGTTACAGGAATGGTTCAAATCATAGACAGTAAGAAGGGTCAGACTTCTTGTACTTTAGTCGACATTGAGCCTTTTGTATTTAACTCCGATGCACTATCTGTGTTTCATCGTCAATAAGAGGATCCATGTGATACAGTAAACCTGAAATGAAGCATCGGAATCTATAACAAGTGTCACAGGAATGGTTCAAAACATAGACAGTAGGAAGATTCATTCTACATGTACTTAAGTCGTCATCGTGTCTTTTGTATCTATTTCCGATGCAATTTCTGTATTTCGTCGTCAATAAGAAGGTCAGAGAGATACAGTAAACCTGAAGTGAAGCATCGGAATCTATAACTAGTGTCACAGGAATGGTTCAAACATAGTCAGTAAGAAGAGTCAGTCTTCTTGTACTTACGTCGGCATTGTGCCTTTTGTATTTAATTCCGAGCAATATCTGTGTTTCATCGTCAATAAGAAGGTCCAAGGGATACAGTAAACCAGAAGTGATTCATCGGAATCTCTAACCTTCGTCACAGGAATGCGTCAAAGCATAGAAAGTGAGAAGAGTCAGTCTTCTTGTACTTAAGTCGGCATTGTGCCTTTTCTATTTAATTCCGATGCAATTACAGTGTTTCGTCGTCAATAAGAAGGCCCAAGGGATACAGTAAACATGAAGTGAAGCATCGGAATCTATAACTAGTGTCACAGGAATGGTTCAAAACATAGACAAAAAGAAGAGTCAGTCATCTTGTACTTAAGTCGGCATTGTGCCTTTCCTATTTAATTCCGATGCAATTTCTGTGTTTCATCGTCAATAAGAAGGTCCAAGGGATACAGTACATCTGAAGTGAATCATCGGAATCCATAACTAGTGTCATAGGAATGGTTCAAGCATAGTCAGTACGAGGAGTAAGTCATCTTGTACGTAAGTCGGCATTGTGCTTTTTGTATCTAATTCCGATGCAATTTCTGTGTTTCATCGTCAATAAGAAGGTCAGAGGGATACAGTAAACCTGAAGTGAAGAATTGGAATCTATAACTAGTGTCACAGGAATGGTTCAAAACATAGTCAGTAAGTAGAGTCAAACTTCTTGTACGTAAGTCGGCATTGTGCCTTTTGTATTTAATTCCGATGCAATTTCTGTGTTTCATCGTCAATAACATGGTCCAAGGGATACAGTAAACCTGAAGTGAAGCATCGGAATCTCTAACTAGTGTCACAGGAATGGTTCAAAACATAGTCAGTAAGAAGAGTCAGTATTCTTGTACTTAAGTCAGCATTGTGAATTTTGTATTTAATTCCGATACAATTTCTGTGTTTCATAGTCAATAAGAAGGTCCAAGGGATACAGTAAACCTAGAGTGAAGCATCGGAATCTCTAACTAGTGTCACAGGAATGGTTCAAACATAGTCAGTAAGAAGAGTCAGTCTTCTTGTACTTAAGTCGGCATTGTGCCTTTTCTATTTAATTCCGATGCGATTTCTTTGTTTCATCGTCAATATGAAGGTCAGAGTGATACAGTGAACCTGAAGTGAAGCATCGGAATCTATATCTAGTGTCATGTGAATGGTTCAAAACATAGTCAGTAGGAAGAATCAGTCTTCTTGTACTTAAGTCGGCATTGTGCCTTTTCTATTTAATTCCGATGCAATATCTGTGTTTCATCGTCAATAAGAAGGTCAGAGGGATACAGTAAACCTGAAGTGAAGCATCGGAATCTATAACTAGTGTCACACGAATGGTTCAAAACAGTCAGTAAGAAGAGTCAATCTTCTTTTACTTAAGTCGGCATTGTGCTTTTGTTTTTAATTCCGATGCAATTTCTGTGTATCATCGTCAATAAGAAGGTCAGAGAGATACAGTAAACCTGAAGTGAAGCATCGGAAACTATAACTCGTGTCACAGGAATGGTTCAAAGCATTGTCAGTAAGAAGAGTCAGTCTTCTTGTACTTAAGTCGGCATTGTGCCTTTTGTATTTAATTCCGTTGAAATTTCTGTGTTTCATCGTCAATAAGAAGGTCCAAGGGATACAGTAAACCTGAAGTGAAGCATCGGAATCTATAACTAGTGTCACAAGAATGGTTCAAAACATAGACAGTAAGAAGAGTCAGTCTTCTTGTACTTAAGTCGGCATTATGCCCTTTCCAATTTATTTCCGATGCAATTACTGTGTTTCATCGTCAATAAGAAGGTCAGAGGGATACAGTAAACCTGAAGTGAAGCATCGGAATCTCTAAATAGTGTCACAGGAATGGTTCAAAACATAGTCAGTAAGAAGAGTCAGTCTTCGTGTATTTAAGTCGGCATTGTGCCTCTTGTATTTATTTCCGATGCAATATCTGTGTCTCATCGTCAATAAGAAGGTCCAAGGGATGCAGTAACCCTGAAGTGAAGCATCGGAATCTGTAACTAGCGTCACAGGAATGGTTCAAAACTTAGACAGTATGAAGAGTCAGTCTTCTTGTACTTCAGTCGGCATTGTGCCATTTCTATTTAATTCCGATGCAATTTCTGTGTTTCATCGTCAATAAGAAGGTCCAAGGGTTACAGTACACCTGAAGTGAATCATCGGAATCAATAACTAGTGTCACAGGAATGGTTCAAAACATAATCAGTACGAAGAGTCAGCCTGCATGTACGTAAGTTGTCATTGTGCCTTTTGTATCTAATCCGATGCAATTTCTGTGTTTCATCGTCAATAAGAAGGTCAGAGGGATACAATAATCCTGAAGTGAAGAATTGGAATCTATAACTAGTGTCACAGGAATGGTTCAAAACAAAGACAGTAAGAAGGGTCAGTCTTCTTGTACATAAGTCGGCATTGTTCGTATTGTATTTAATTCCAATGCAATTTCTGAGTTTCATCGTCAATAAGTAGGTCAGAGGGATACAGTAAACCTGAAATGAAGCATCGGTATCTATAACTAGTGTCACAGGAATGTTTCAAAATATAGACAGCAGGGAGAGTCAGTCTACATGTACTTAAGTCGGCATTGTGCCTTTTCTATTTAATTCCGATGCAATTTCTGTGTTTCATCGTCAATAAGAAGGTCCAAGGGATACAGTACACCTGAAGTGAATCATCGGAATCCATAATTAGTGTCACAGGAATGGTTCAAAGCATAGTCAGTACGAAGAGTCAGTCTTCTTGTACGTAAGTCGGCATTGTGTCTTTTGTATCTAATTCCGATGCAATTTATGTGTTTCATCGTCAATAAGAATTTCAGAGGGTACAGTAAATCTAAGGTGAAGCATCGGAATCTATAACTTGTGTCTCAGGAATGGTTCAAATCATCGACAGTAAGAAGAGTCAGTCTTCTTGTACTTAAGTCGGCATTGTGCCTTTTCTATTTAATTCCGATGCAATTTCTGTGTTTCATCGTCAAAAAGAAGGTCAGACGGATACAGTAAACCTGAAGTGAAGCATCGGAATCTATAACAAGTGTCACAGGAATGGTTCAAAACATAGACAGTAGGAAGATTCATTCTACATGTACTTAAGTCGGCATCGTGCCTTTTGTATTTATTTCCGATGTAATTTCTCTGTTTCATCGTCAATAAGAAGGTCCAAGGGATACAGTAAACCTGAGGTGAAGCATCGGAATCTATAACTAGTGTCACAGGAATGGTTCAAAGCATAGTCAGTGAGAAGAGTTAGTCTTCTTGTACTTAAGACGGCATGTGCCTTTTGCATTTAATTCCGATGCAATTTCTGTGTTTCATCGTCAATAAGAAGGTCCAAGGGATACAGTAAACCTGAAGTGAAGCATCGGAATCTATAACTAATGTCACAGGAATTGTTCAATACATAGACAGTAGGAAGAGGCAGTCCTCTTGTACTTAAGTCGGCATTGTGCCTTTTGTATTTAATTCCGATGCAATTTCTGTGTTTCGTCGTCAATAAGAAGGCCCAAGGGATACAGTAAACCTGAAGTGAAGCATCGGAATCTATAACTAGTGTCACAGGAATGGTTCAAAACATAGACAGTAAGAAGGGTCAGTCCTCTTGTACTTAAGTCGGCAATGTGCCTTTTCTATTTAATTCCGATGCAATTTCTGTGTTTCATCGTCAATAAGAACGTCCAAGGGATACAGTAAACCTGAAGTGCAGCATGGGAATCTGTAACTACTGTCACAGGAATGGTTCAAACATAGACAGTAGGAAGAGTCAGTCTTCTTGTACTTAAGTCGACAATGTGCCTTTTCTATTATTTTCCGATGCAATTTCTGTGTTTCATCGTCAATAAGAAGGTCAGAGGTAAAAAGTAAACCTGTAGTGAAGCATCGGAATCTGTAACTAACGTCACAGGAATGGTTCAAAGTATAGATAGTAAGAAAAGTCAGTCTTCTGGTACTTAAGTCGGCATTGTGCCATTTCTATTACATTCCGATGCAATTTCTGTGTTTCATCCTCAAAAAGAAGGTCAAAGGGACACAGTAAACCTGGAGTGAATCATCGGAATCTATAACTAGGGTCACAGGAGAGGTTAAAACATAGACAGAAAGAAGAGTCAGTCTTCCTGTACTTAAGTCGGCATTGTGCCTTTTCTATTTAATTCTGATGCGATTTCTTTGTTTCATCGTCAATATGAAGGTCAGAGTGATACAGTGAACCTGAAGTGAAGCATCGGAATCAATATCTAGTGTCATAGGAATGGTTCAAAACATAGTCAGTAGGAAGAATCAGTCTTCTTGTAATTAAGTCGGCATTGTACCTTTTCTATTTAATCCGATGCAATATCTGTGTTTCATAGTCAATACGAAGATCAGAGGGATACAGTACACCTGAAGTGAAACATCGGAATCCATAACTAGTGTCACAGGAATGGTTCAAATATAGTCAGTACGAAGAGTCAGTCTTCTTGTACGTAAGTCGGCATTGTGCCTTTTGTATCTAATTCCGATGCAATTTCTGTGTTTCATCGTCTATAAGAAGGTCAGAGGGATACAGTAAACCTGAAGTGAAGAATCGGAATCTATAACTAGTGTCACAGGAATGGTTCAAAACATAGACAATAAGAAGGGTCAGTCTTCTTGTACTTAAGTCGGCATTGTGCCTTTTGTATTCAATTCCGATGCAATTTCTGAGTTTCATCCTCAATAAAAAGGTCAGAGGGATACAGTAAACCTGAGGTGAAGCATCGGAATCCATAACTAGTGTCACCGGAATGGTTCAAAGCAGTCAGTAAGAAGAGTCAGTCTTCTTGTACTTAATTCGGCATTGTGCCTTTTGTATTTAACTCCGATGCACTATCTGTGTTTCATCGTCAATAAGAAGATCCAAGGGATACAGTAAACCTGAAATGAAGCATCGGAATGTGTAACAAGTGTCACAGGAATGGTTCAAATCATAGACAGTGGGAAGATTCATTCTACATGTACTTGAGTCGGCATCGTGCCTTTTGTATTTATTTCCGATGCAATTTCTGTGTTTCATCGTCAATAAGATTGTCAGAGGGATACAGTAAACCTGATGTGAAGCATCGGAAACTATAACTAGTGGCACAGGAATGGTTCAAAACATAGTCAGTAAGAAGAGTTAAACTTCTTGTACTTAAGTCGGCATTGTGCCTTTTGTATTTAATTCCGATGCAATTTCTGTGTTTCATCGTCAATAACAAGGTCCAAGGGATACAGTAAACCTGAAGTGAAGCATCGGAATCTATAACTAATGTTACAGGAATCGTTCAAAATATAGCCAGTAGGAATAGGCAGTCTTCTTGTACTTAAGTCGGCATTGTTCGTTTTGTATTTAGTTCCGATGCAATTTCTGTGTTTCATCGTCAATAACAAGGTCCTAGTGATAGAGTAAACCTGAAGTGAAGCATCGGAATCTATAACTAGTGTCACAGGAATGGTTCAAAGCATAGTCAGTAAGTAGAGTCAGTCTTCTTGTACTTAAGTCGGCATTGTGCCTTTTGTATTTAATTCCGATACAATTTCTGTGTTACATAGTCAATAAGAAGGTCCAAGGGATTCAGTAAACCTGAAGTGCAGCATCGGAATCTGTAACTAGTGTCAAAGGAATGGTTCAAATCATAGACAGTATGAAGAGTCAGTCTTCTTGTACTTAAGTCGGCATTGTGCCATTTTCAATTTAATTCCGATGCAATTACTGTGTTTCATCGTCAATAAGAAGGTCAGAGGGATACAGTAAACCTGAAGTGAAGCATCCGTATCTCTAAATAGTGTCACAGGAATGGTTCAAAACATAGTCAGTAAGAAGAGTCAGTATTCTTGAACTTAAGTCAGCATTGTGCCTTTTGTATTTAATTCCGATACAATTTCTGTGTTTCATAGTCAATAAGAAGGTCCAAGGGATACAGTAAACCTAGAGTGAAGCATCGGAATCTCTAACTAGTGTCACAGGAATGGTTCAAACTTAGTCAGTAAGAATAGTCAGTCTTCTTGTACTTACGTCGGCATTGTGCCATTTGTATTTAATTCCAAGCAATATCTGTGTTTCATCGTCAATAAGATGGTCCAAATCATACAGTAAACCTGAAGTAAAGCATCGGAAACTGTAACTAGCGTCACAGGAATGGTTCAAAACATAGACAGTGAGAAGAGTCAGTCTTCTTGTACTTAAGTCGGCATTGTGCCTTTTGTATTTAATTCCGATGCAATTTCTGAGTTTCATCGTCAATAAGAAGGTCCAAGGGATACAGTAAACCTGAAAGTGAAGCATCGGAATCTATAACTAGTGTCACAGGAATGGTTCAAAACATAGACAGTAAGAAGAGTCAGTCTTCTTGTACTTACGTCGGCATTGTGACATTTGTATTTAATTCCAAGCAATATCTGTGTTTCATCGTCAATAAGATGGTCCAAGGCATACAGTAAACCTGAAGTAAAGCATCGGAAACTGTAACTAGCGTCACAGGAATGGTTCAAAACATAGTCAGTAAGAAGAGTCAGTCTTCGTGTATTTAAGTCGGCATTGTGCCTCTTGTATTTATTTCCGATGCAATATCTGTGTTTCATCTTCAATAAGAAGGTCCAAGGGATACAGTAACCCTGAAGTGAAGCATCGGAATCTGTAACTAGCGTCACAGGAATGGTTCAAAACTTAGACAGTATGAAGAGTCAGTCTTCTTGTACGTCAGTCGGCATTGTGCCATTTCTATTTAATTCCGATGCATTTTCTGTGTTTCATCGTCAATAAGAAGGTCAGATGGATACAGTAAACCTGAAGTGAGGCATCTGAATCAATATCTAGTGCCACAGGAATGGTTCAAAGCATAGTCAGTAAGAAGAGTCAGTCTTCTTGTACTTAAGTCGGCATTGAGCCTTTTCTATTTAATTCCGATGCAATTTCTGTGTTTCATCGTCAATAACAACGTCCAAGGGATACAGTAAACCTGAAGTGAGGCATCGGAATCTATAACTAGTGTCACAGGAATGGTTCAAAACATAGACAGTAGGAAGAGTCGGTCTTCTTGTACTTAAGTCGGCAATGTGCCTTTTGTGTTTAATTCCGATGCAATTTCTGTGTTTCATCCTCAATAAGAAGGCCAGAGGAATACAGTAAACCTGAAGTAAAGCATCGGAATCT
>NW_025728711.1:10000-12500 GCF_021461385.2 Schistocerca piceifrons
ACCGCGCTTCGCACCGGGCCCGCGAGGACCTACTTTGGCCGCACGGCGCCGCGCGCAGGGTGCGCCGGCGCGCAGCTGCGACGCCTGCCGCGTCCGTCGGCCGGCGCGCCTGCCACTGGCCGCCCCCACCAGCCGGCTGTAGCGCGTGCGCCCACGCACCGCGCGGCCAGCACGCCGGGAGGCGCCCCCTCACCGGCCGGGGACGGTCCCACCCAGCCACCGCCGCGTATCGCTTCACACCCAGATGCCGTTCAGTTTCGTCGGCATGGTGGGTATCGCTGGAACAACCGGTTAGTACCTCAACCTATCGTCGCCATCACCGATTCACCCCTAGCGAGAACAACCGCACCACAACAGGTTACCATTTGTTCATTTGCGTAACTTCACCAGAAAACGCAGGCGTCCATCGCCATTTGCAACTTCAACGATTATTGCATGCCTGTGTCAGGTGTCACGCCACACTACGTCTGCCCACATACACGCAACAAAATGTGCACGCCTAGACAATACGTGGAAGGTGGCCCCCGTACGTATGCGATGTCCATTGCTCGAACGACTGTCAACCGGCCTCTGTAGCATGTCGCAGATATGGAACGCGGTGCACCATGCCATCACGGTGTGTGAGGAGAGACGACTAGGTCCGAATACATCAACAGACAGCTCATGCTGATCGCCATCCACGGCGTCCGTTCCTCCCACACGTCTCTATGGCGTACCACACTGCAATCCAGCTCTCATAGGGAGACGACACGTAGCTGCGTGCACAATATTTGCACTGTATGGTCCGCCGTTTTTGGGCGCAGTCGTTGTGCGGTCACACATGTGCCACGATGTATCATTCAGTACATAAGGACGAATGTGCAGTACAGATTGTGGTTCACGCGTACGACATCAGCGGACAGTTGACACAGGCCGCACCACAACGTAGCCTGAGTACGTCGCATGCGAAGGGCATTGAACATGCAAACTTCTCACCAACCAGCTTGCGAAGGCAGGGGGCAAGGTGGGGACGTGGGGAGGGGCGGCATGTACGTCCTGCTGCCATCCACATTACAGTGTACAGCAGGAGCATGTGGAAAGTGAGCAAGACTTGCAAGGTGTTTAACATGAAGCGATACACAGGGGTGCGGGCAGTGCGAGTAGCGAACTATATTGCGAGGGTTGCGGGTGGGCAACACTACAGTAATTGAACGAGTCGTATAACAATTACAGAGCAGGTTTAGGCGACAACGTGGGTTACGTTAAGGCGACAACATGGGTTAGGTTAAGGCACAACATGGGTTAGGTTAAGGCACAACATGGGTTAGGTTAAGGCACAACATGGGTTAGGTTAAGGCACAACATGGGTTAGGTTAAGGCACAACATGGGTTAGGTTAAGGCACAACATGGGTTAGGTTAAGGCACAACATGGGTTAGGTTAAGGCACAACATGGGTTAGGTTGAGGCACAACATGGGTTAGGTTAAGGCACAACATGGGTTAGGTTGAGGCACAACATGGGTTAGGTTGAGGCACAACATGGGTTAGGTTGAGGCACAACATGGGTTAGGTTAAGGTACAACATGGGTTAGGTTAAGGTACAACATGGGTTAGGTTAAGGTACAACATGGGTTAGGTTAAGGTACAACATGGGTTAGGTTAAGGTACAACATGGGTTAGGTTAAGGTACAACATAGGTTAGGTTAAGGTACAACATAGGTTAGGTTAAGGTACAACATAGGTTAGGTTAAGGTACAACATAGGTTAGGTTAAGGTACAACATAGGTTAGGTTAAGGTACAACATAGGTTAGGTTAAGGTACAACATAGGTTAGGTTAAGGTACAACATAGGTTAGGTTAGGTTAGGTTAGGTTACACGTTGTTGTACGGAAAGGTGTAGGGGGGGGGGGGCGGGGGCGGCAGGTTCGTTGATAGTGATTATAGTAAGTGAATGCTTGTGACATGATCAGATTTGTCACGTCAGGATGCACCTTTGGCTTATTAGAGGCGGCGCTCCAATTCTATGCTTGTGTGAGACCTGTGTCTTTGACTCATGTCATTGTTTGTGCGCTGTGACAGGAGGTACTATTGTGATGTTGGGTGCACCGTTGTATAGGACATGTGTGGGTGTTGGTGCCTGGTCTGCGCAATGGTGGATGTCGAAAGGCTGGGATATTGTATTTTCCGCACGGACCTCCTGGTCTGGTTGTGATAGTGTGGATTGTGTAATGTGGCGGAGAAGATGCACTGGATGTTGTTCCATGCTGGTGCTTACATATTGTATGTGCGCCTGTTAGAAGCAGAGAGTGGTGCGTGATCAGAGTGTCTGGCTGACGTGTGGTTCCCATTTTGGGCAGACTCTTTCAGCATGTATACGGACAGTTGTGTATATTTGCTGTAGTTTGATGGCTCTGCATTGATTACTAATCAGCGCCGTGTGTACGGGTAATCTGGTTCCAGTCCAAAATGTTCCATCTGTGTACATTAGTGACAAAGACTCCCCCCATGCAGTGGGGCTCGG
>NW_025728711.1:20000-22500 GCF_021461385.2 Schistocerca piceifrons
CTACGAGCTTTTTAACCGCAACAACTTTAATATACGCTATTGGAGCTGGAATTACCGCGGCTGCTGGCACCAGACTTGCCCTCCAATAGATACTCGTTAAAGGATTTAAAGTGTACTCATTCCGATTACGGGGCCTCGGATGAGTCCCGTATCGTTATTTTTCGTCACTACCTCCCCGTGCCGGGAGTGGGTAATTTGCGCGCCTGCTGCCTTCCTTGGATGTGGTAGCCGTTTCTCAGGCTCCCTCTCCGGAATCGAACCCTGATTCCCCGTTACCCGTTACAACCATGGTAGGCGCAGAACCTACCATCGACAGTTGATAAGGCAGACATTTGAAAGATGCGTCGCCGGTACGAGGACCGTGCGATCAGCCCAAAGTTATTCAGAGTCACCAAGGCAAACGGACCGGACGAGCCGACCGATTGGTTTTGATCTAATAAAAGCGTCCCTTCCATCTCTGGTCGGGACTCTGTTTGCATGTATTAGCTCTAGAATTACCACAGTTATCCAAGTAACGTGGGTACGATCTAAGGAACCATAACTGATTTAATGAGCCATTCGCGGTTTCACCTTAATGCGGCTTGTACTGAGACATGCATGGCTTAATCTTTGAGACAAGCATATGACTACTGGCAGGATCAACCAGGGAGCTGCGTCAACTAGAGCTGAGCAGCCGGCCGCCCGGGAGTGTGTCCCGGGGGCCCGCGCGAACACGCAAGCGTCCGCTCAATCATTCTGCAAACAGGAGGAGGCTGAGCTCCCCTGCACAATACACCTCGAAACCCTCTCAGGTCCCGGCGGCGCGCAGCGCCGTCCCAAGTACTTGGTCGGGTTCGAGAGAGGCGCAATCGCCCGGAGTTAGGCGAGTAGACGCTTTCGGTGCGACCACCCGTGCTCCCAACTGAGCTTGCCGCTGCCGACAGAGGCCCGGGAGCGTGCTGTCGTGGCATTGCCGGCGGGAGACAACACGCGCCACCTACGGTGACCGGCAGCTCCAACGCCAGCGCCACAGAAGGACAAAAGCCCCACTTGGGTGCCGAAGCGAACTCTCCCAGCACAGCGCACGCGCCAACACATCCGCACAGCTGCGATACAAACCACCAGCGAGAACCGCTGGGGCGACCGAGCAGCAGACGGCGTCGCGGCGCCGAGCGCCGGGCGGCGGCGCATCCTCAACGCACACAGTCCTCAATCGGACCAGCACACTGAAGATGTCCACCGCGCTTCGCACCGGGCCCGCGAGGACCTACTTTGGCCGCACGGCGCCGCGCGCAGGGTGCGCCGGCGCGCAGCTGCGACGCCTGCCGCGTCCGTCGGCCGGCGCGCCTGCCACTGGCCGCCCCCACCAGCCGGCTGTAGCGCGTGCGCCCACGCACCGCGCGGCCAGCACGCCGGGAGGCGCCCCCTCACCGGCCGGGGACGGTCCCACCCAGCCACCGCCGCGTATCGCTTCACACCCAGATGCCGTTCAGTTTCGTCGGCATGGTGGGTATCGCTGGAACAACCGGTTAGTACCTCAACCTATCGTCGCCATCACCGATTCACCCCTAGCGAGAACAACCGCACCACAACAGGTTACCATTTGTTCATTTGCGTAACTTCACCAGAAAACGCAGGCGTCCATCGCCATTTGCAACTTCAACGATTATTGCATGCCTGTGTCAGGTATCACGCCACACTACGTCTGCCCACATACACGCAACAAAATGTGCACGCCTAGACAATACGTGGAAGGTGGCCCCCGTACGTATGCGATGTCCATTGCTCGAACGACTGTCAACCGGCCTCTGTAGCATGTCGCAGATATGGAACGCGGTGCACCATGCCATCACGGTGTGTGAGGAGAGACGACTAGGTCCGAATACATCAACAGACAGCTCATGCTGATCGCCATCCACGGCGTCCGTTCCTCCCACACGTCTCTATGGCGTACCACACTGCAATCCAGCTCTCATAGGGAGACGACACGTAGCTGCGTGCACAATATTTGCACTGTATGGTCCGCCGTTTTTGGGCGCAGTCGTTGTGCGGTCACACATGTGCCACGATGTATCATTCAGTACATAAGGACGAATGTGCAGTACAGATTGTGGTTCACGCGTACGACATCAGCGGACAGTTGACACAGGCCGCACCACAACGTAGCCTGAGTACGTCGCATGCGAAGGGCATTGAACATGCAAACTTCTCACCAACCAGCTTGCGAAGGCAGGGGGCAAGGTGGGGACGTGGGGAGGGGCGGCATGTACGTCCTGCTGCCATCCACATTACAGTGTACAGCAGGAGCATGTGGAAAGTGAGCAAGACTTGCAAGGTGTTTAACATGAAGCGATACACAGGGGTGCGGGCAGTGCGAGTAGCGAACTATATTGCGAGGGTTGCGGGTGGGCAACACTACAGTAATTGAACGAGTCGTATAACAATTACAGAGCAGGTTTAGGCGACAACGTGGGTTACGTTAAGGCGACAACATGGGTTAGGTTAAGGCACAACATGGGTT
>NW_025728711.1:32500-35000 GCF_021461385.2 Schistocerca piceifrons
CTGCCACTGGCCGCCCCCACCAGCCGGCTGTAGCGCGTGCGCCCACGCACCGCGCGGCCAGCACGCCGGGAGGCGCCCCCTCACCGGCCGGGGACGGTCCCACCCAGCCACCGCCGCGTATCGCTTCACACCCAGATGCCGTTCAGTTTCGTCGGCATGGTGGGTATCGCTGGAACAACCGGTTAGTACCTCAACCTATCGTCGCCATCACCGATTCACCCCTAGCGAGAACAACCGCACCACAACAGGTTACCATTTGTTCATTTGCGTAACTTCACCAGAAAACGCAGGCGTCCATCGCCATTTGCAACTTCAACGATTATTGCATGCCTGTGTCAGGTGTCACGCCACACTACGTCTGCCCACATACACGCAACAAAATGTGCACGCCTAGACAATACGTGGAAGGTGGCCCCCGTACGTATGCGATGTCCATTGCTCGAACGACTGTCAACCGGCCTCTGTAGCATGTCGCAGATATGGAACGCGGTGCACCATGCCATCACGGTGTGTGAGGAGAGACGACTAGGTCCGAATACATCAACAGACAGCTCATGCTGATCGCCATCCACGGCGTCCGTTCCTCCCACACGTCTCTATGGCGTACCACACTGCAATCCAGCTCTCATAGGGAGACGACACGTAGCTGCGTGCACAATATTTGCACTGTATGGTCCGCCGTTTTTGGGCGCAGTCGTTGTGCGGTCACACATGTGCCACGATGTATCATTCAGTACATAAGGACGAATGTGCAGTACAGATTGTGGTTCACGCGTACGACATCAGCGGACAGTTGACACAGGCCGCACCACAACGTAGCCTGAGTACGTCGCATGCGAAGGGCATTGAACATGCAAACTTCTCACCAACCAGCTTGCGAAGGCAGGGGGCAAGGTGGGGACGTGGGGAGGGGCGGCATGTACGTCCTGCTGCCATCCACATTACAGTGTACAGCAGGAGCATGTGGAAAGTGAGCAAGACTTGCAAGGTGTTTAACATGAAGCGATACACAGGGGTGCGGGCAGTGCGAGTAGCGAACTATATTGCGAGGGTTGCGGGTGGGCAACACTACAGTAATTGAACGAGTCGTATAACAATTACAGAGCAGGTTTAGGCGACAACGTGGGTTACGTTAAGGCGACAACATGGGTTAGGTTAAGGCACAACATGGGTTAGGTTAAGGCACAACATGGGTTAGGTTAAGGCACAACATGGGTTAGGTTAAGGCACAACATGGGTTAGGTTAAGGCACAACATGGGTTAGGTTAAGGCACAACATGGGTTAGGTTAAGGCACAACATGGGTTAGGTTAAGGCACAACATGGGTTAGGTTGAGGCACAACATGGGTTAGGTTAAGGCACAACATGGGTTAGGTTGAGGCACAACATGGGTTAGGTTGAGGCACAACATGGGTTAGGTTGAGGCACAACATGGGTTAGGTTAAGGTACAACATGGGTTAGGTTAAGGTACAACATGGGTTAGGTTAAGGTACAACATGGGTTAGGTTAAGGTACAACATGGGTTAGGTTAAGGTACAACATGGGTTAGGTTAAGGTACAACATAGGTTAGGTTAAGGTACAACATAGGTTAGGTTAAGGTACAACATAGGTTAGGTTAAGGTACAACATAGGTTAGGTTAAGGTACAACATAGGTTAGGTTAAGGTACAACATAGGTTAGGTTAAGGTACAACATAGGTTAGGTTAGGTTAGGTTAGGTTACACGTTGTTGTACGGAAAGGTGTAGGGGGGGGGGGGGCGGGGGCGGCAGGTTCGTTGATAGTGATTATAGTAAGTGAATGCTTGTGACATGATCAGATTTGTCACGTCAGGATGCACCTTTGGCTTATTAGAGGCGGCGCTCCAATTCTATGCTTGTGTGAGACCTGTGTCTTTGACTCATGTCATTGTTTGTGCGCTGTGACAGGAGGTACTATTGTGATGTTGGGTGCACCGTTGTATAGGACATGTGTGGGTGTTGGTGCCTGGTCTGCGCAATGGTGGATGTCGAAAGGCTGGGATATTGTATTTTCCGCACGGACCTCCTGGTCTGGTTGTGATAGTGTGGATTGTGTAATGTGGCGGAGAAGATGCACTGGATGTTGTTCCATGCTGGTGCTTACATATTGTATGTGCGCCTGTTAGAAGCAGAGAGTGGTGCGTGATCAGAGTGTCTGGCTGACGTGTGGTTCCCATTTTGGGCAGACTCTTTCAGCATGTATACGGACAGTTGTGTATATTTGCTGTAGTTTGATGGCTCTGCATTGATTACTAATCAGCGCCGTGTGTACGGGTAATCTGGTTCCAGTCCAAAATGTTCCATCTGTGTACATTAGTGACAAAGACTCCCCCCATGCAGTGGGGCTCGGTCTGTTATAACTCTTCCGCGTAATATATTTGCCCCACGTTTTTGCGACTGCGAGTGCGAGTGCAACGCGCATGGGGACCGACATGCTGATGGCTCGGTATCGGACGCCGTACAGTGAGCAACGCGATCGC
>NW_025728711.1:42500-45000 GCF_021461385.2 Schistocerca piceifrons
GGGCCTCGGATGAGTCCCGTATCGTTATTTTTCGTCACTACCTCCCCGTGCCGGGAGTGGGTAATTTGCGCGCCTGCTGCCTTCCTTGGATGTGGTAGCCGTTTCTCAGGCTCCCTCTCCGGAATCGAACCCTGATTCCCCGTTACCCGTTACAACCATGGTAGGCGCAGAACCTACCATCGACAGTTGATAAGGCAGAGACATTTGAAAGATGCGTCGCCGGTACGAGGACCGTGCGATCAGCCCAAAGTTATTCAGAGTCACCAAGGCAAACGGACCGGACGAGCCGACCGATTGGTTTTGATCTAATAAAAGCGTCCCTTCCATCTCTGGTCGGGACTCTGTTTGCATGTATTAGCTCTAGAATTACCACAGTTATCCAAGTAACGTGGGTACGATCTAAGGAACCATAACTGATTTAATGAGCCATTCGCGGTTTCACCTTAATGCGGCTTGTACTGAGACATGCATGGCTTAATCTTTGAGACAAGCATATGACTACTGGCAGGATCAACCAGGGAGCTGCGTCAACTAGAGCTGAGCAGCCGGCCGCCCGGGAGTGTGTCCCGGGGGCCCGCGCGAACACGCAAGCGTCCGCTCAATCATTCTGCAAACAGGAGGAGGCTGAGCTCCCCTGCACAATACACCTCGAAACCCTCTCAGGTCCCGGCGGCGCGCAGCGCCGTCCCAAGTACTTGGTCGGGTTCGAGAGAGGCGCAATCGCCCGGAGTTAGGCGAGTAGACGCTTTCGGTGCGACCACCCGTGCTCCCAACTGAGCTTGCCGCTGCCGACAGAGGCCCGGGAGCGTGCTGTCGTGGCATTGCCGGCGGGAGACAACACGCGCCACCTACGGTGACCGGCAGCTCCAACGCCAGCGCCACAGAAGGACAAAAGCCCCACTTGGGTGCCGAAGCGAACTCTCCCAGCACAGCGCACGCGCCAACACATCCGCACAGCTGCGATACAAACCACCAGCGAGAACCGCTGGGGCGACCGAGCAGCAGACGGCGTCGCGGCGCCGAGCGCCGGGCGGCGGCGCATCCTCAACGCACACAGTCCTCAATCGGACCAGCACACTGAAGATGTCCACCGCGCTTCGCACCGGGCCCGCGAGGACCTACTTTGGCCGCACGGCGCCGCGCGCAGGGTGCGCCGGCGCGCAGCTGCGACGCCTGCCGCGTCCGTCGGCCGGCGCGCCTGCCACTGGCCGCCCCCACCAGCCGGCTGTAGCGCGTGCGCCCACGCACCGCGCGGCCAGCACGCCGGGAGGCGCCCCCTCACCGGCCGGGGACGGTCCCACCCAGCCACCGCCGCGTATCGCTTCACACCCAGATGCCGTTCAGTTTCGTCGGCATGGTGGGTATCGCTGGAACAACCGGTTAGTACCTCAACCTATCGTCGCCATCACCGATTCACCCCTAGCGAGAACAACCGCACCACAACAGGTTACCATTTGTTCATTTGCGTAACTTCACCAGAAAACGCAGGCGTCCATCGCCATTTGCAACTTCAACGATTATTGCATGCCTGTGTCAGGTGTCACGCCACACTACGTCTGCCCACATACACGCAACAAAATGTGCACGCCTAGACAATACGTGGAAGGTGGCCCCCGTACGTATGCGATGTCCATTGCTCGAACGACTGTCAACCGGCCTCTGTAGCATGTCGCAGATATGGAACGCGGTGCACCATGCCATCACGGTGTGTGAGGAGAGACGACTAGGTCCGAATACATCAACAGACAGCTCATGCTGATCGCCATCCACGGCGTCCGTTCCTCCCACACGTCTCTATGGCGTACCACACTGCAATCCAGCTCTCATAGGGAGACGACACGTAGCTGCGTGCACAATATTTGCACTGTATGGTCCGCCGTTTTTGGGCGCAGTCGTTGTGCGGTCACACATGTGCCACGATGTATCATTCAGTACATAAGGACGAATGTGCAGTACAGATTGTGGTTCACGCGTACGACATCAGCGGACAGTTGACACAGGCCGCACCACAACGTAGCCTGAGTACGTCGCATGCGAAGGGCATTGAACATGCAAACTTCTCACCAACCAGCTTGCGAAGGCAGGGGGCAAGGTGGGGACGTGGGGAGGGGCGGCATGTACGTCCTGCTGCCATCCACATTACAGTGTACAGCAGGAGCATGTGGAAAGTGAGCAAGACTTGCAAGGTGTTTAACATGAAGCGATACACAGGGGTGCGGGCAGTGCGAGTAGCGAACTATATTGCGAGGGTTGCGGGTGGGCAACACTACAGTAATTGAACGAGTCGTATAACAATTACAGAGCAGGTTTAGGCGACAACGTGGGTTACGTTAAGGCGACAACATGGGTTAGGTTAAGGCACAACATGGGTTAGGTTAAGGCACAACATGGGTTAGGTTAAGGCACAACATGGGTTAGGTTAAGGCACAACATGGGTTAGGTTAAGGCACAACATGGGTTAGGTTAAGGCACAACATGGGTTAGGTTAAGGCACAACATG
>NW_025728711.1:52500-56126 GCF_021461385.2 Schistocerca piceifrons
GCGAGCTTATGACTCGCGCTTACTGGGAATTCCTCGTTCATGGGGAACAATTGCAAGCCCCAATCCCTAGCACGAAGGAGGTTCAGCGGGTTACCCCGACCTTTCGGCCTAGGAAGACACGCTGATTCCTTCAGTGTAGCGCGCGTGCGGCCCAGAACATCTAAGGGCATCACAGACCTGTTATTGCTCAATCTCGTGCGGCTAGAAGCCGCCTGTCCCTCTAAGAAGAAAAGTAATCGCTGACAGCACGAAGGATGTCACGCGACTAGTTAGCAGGCTAGAGTCTCGTTCGTTATCGGAATTAACCAGACAAATCGCTCCACCAACTAAGAACGGCCATGCACCACCACCCACCGAATCAAGAAAGAGCTATCAATCTGTCAATCCTTCCGGTGTCCGGGCCTGGTGAGGTTTCCCGTGTTGAGTCAAATTAAGCCGCAGGCTCCACTCCTGGTGGTGCCCTTCCGTCAATTCCTTTAAGTTTCAGCTTTGCAACCATACTTCCCCCGGAACCCAAAAGCTTTGGTTTCCCGGAGGCTGCCCGCCGAGTCATCGGAGGAACTGCGGCGGATCGCTGGCTGGCATCGTTTATGGTTAGAACTAGGGCGGTATCTGATCGCCTTCGAACCTCTAACTTTCGTTCTTGATTAATGAAAACATACTTGGCAAATGCTTTCGCTTCTGTTCGTCTTGCGACGATCCAAGAATTTCACCTCTAACGTCGCAATACGAATGCCCCCGCCTGTCCCTATTAATCATTACCTCGGGTTCCGAAAACCAACAAAATAGAACCGAGGTCCTATTCCATTATTCCATGCACACAGTATTCAGGCGGGCTTGCCTGCTTTAAGCACTCTAATTTGTTCAAAGTAAACGTGCCGGCCCACCGAGACACTCAATAAAGAGCACCCTGGTAGGATTTCAACGGGGTCCGCCTCGGGACGCACGAGCACGCACGAGGCGGTCGCACGCCTTCAGCTCGCCCCACCGGCAGGACGTCCCACGATACATGCCAGTTAAACACCGACGGGCGGTGAACCAACAGCGTGGGACACAAATCCAACTACGAGCTTTTTAACCGCAACAACTTTAATATACGCTATTGGAGCTGGAATTACCGCGGCTGCTGGCACCAGACTTGCCCTCCAATAGATACTCGTTAAAGGATTTAAAGTGTACTCATTCCGATTACGGGGCCTCGGATGAGTCCCGTATCGTTATTTTTCGTCACTACCTCCCCGTGCCGGGAGTGGGTAATTTGCGCGCCTGCTGCCTTCCTTGGATGTGGTAGCCGTTTCTCAGGCTCCCTCTCCGGAATCGAACCCTGATTCCCCGTTACCCGTTACAACCATGGTAGGCGCAGAACCTACCATCGACAGTTGATAAGGCAGACATTTGAAAGATGCGTCGCCGGTACGAGGACCGTGCGATCAGCCCAAAGTTATTCAGAGTCACCAAGGCAAACGGACCGGACGAGCCGACCGATTGGTTTTGATCTAATAAAAGCGTCCCTTCCATCTCTGGTCGGGACTCTGTTTGCATGTATTAGCTCTAGAATTACCACAGTTATCCAAGTAACGTGGGTACGATCTAAGGAACCATAACTGATTTAATGAGCCATTCGCGGTTTCACCTTAATGCGGCTTGTACTGAGACATGCATGGCTTAATCTTTGAGACAAGCATATGACTACTGGCAGGATCAACCAGGGAGCTGCGTCAACTAGAGCTGAGCAGCCGGCCGCCCGGGAGTGTGTCCCGGGGGCCCGCGCGAACACGCAAGCGTCCGCTCAATCATTCTGCAAACAGGAGGAGGCTGAGCTCCCCTGCACAATACACCTCGAAACCCTCTCAGGTCCCGGCGGCGCGCAGCGCCGTCCCAAGTACTTGGTCGGGTTCGAGAGAGGCGCAATCGCCCGGAGTTAGGCGAGTAGACGCTTTCGGTGCGACCACCCGTGCTCCCAACTGAGCTTGCCGCTGCCGACAGAGGCCCGGGAGCGTGCTGTCGTGGCATTGCCGGCGGGAGACAACACGCGCCACCTACGGTGACCGGCAGCTCCAACGCCAGCGCCACAGAAGGACAAAAGCCCCACTTGGGTGCCGAAGCGAACTCTCCCAGCACAGCGCACGCGCCAACACATCCGCACAGCTGCGATACAAACCACCAGCGAGAACCGCTGGGGCGACCGAGCAGCAGACGGCGTCGCGGCGCCGAGCGCCGGGCGGCGGCGCATCCTCAACGCACACAGTCCTCAATCGGACCAGCACACTGAAGATGTCCACCGCGCTTCGCACCGGGCCCGCGAGGACCTACTTTGGCCGCACGGCGCCGCGCGCAGGGTGCGCCGGCGCGCAGCTGCGACGCCTGCCGCGTCCGTCGGCCGGCGCGCCTGCCACTGGCCGCCCCCACCAGCCGGCTGTAGCGCGTGCGCCCACGCACCGCGCGGCCAGCACGCCGGGAGGCGCCCCCTCACCGGCCGGGGACGGTCCCACCCAGCCACCGCCGCGTATCGCTTCACACCCAGATGCCGTTCAGTTTCGTCGGCATGGTGGGTATCGCTGGAACAACCGGTTAGTACCTCAACCTATCGTCGCCATCACCGATTCACCCCTAGCGAGAACAACCGCACCACAACAGGTTACCATTTGTTCATTTGCGTAACTTCACCAGAAAACGCAGGCGTCCATCGCCATTTGCAACTTCAACGATTATTGCATGCCTGTGTCAGGTGTCACGCCACACTACGTCTGCCCACATACACGCAACAAAATGTGCACGCCTAGACAATACGTGGAAGGTGGCCCCCGTACGTATGCGATGTCCATTGCTCGAACGACTGTCAACCGGCCTCTGTAGCATGTCGCAGATATGGAACGCGGTGCACCATGCCATCACGGTGTGTGAGGAGAGACGACTAGGTCCGAATACATCAACAGACAGCTCATGCTGATCGCCATCCACGGCGTCCGTTCCTCCCACACGTCTCTATGGCGTACCACACTGCAATCCAGCTCTCATAGGGAGACGACACGTAGCTGCGGTGCACAATATTTGCACTGTATGGTCCGCCGTTTTTGGGCGCAGTCGTTGTGCGGTCACACATGTGCCACGATGTATCATTCAGTACATAAGGACGAATGTGCAGTACAGATTGTGGTTCACGCGTACGACATCAGCGGACAGTTGACACAGGCCGCACCACAACGTAGCCTGAGTACGTCGCATGCGAAGGGCATTGAACATGCAAACTTCTCACCAACCAGCTTGCGAAGGCAGGGGGCAAGGTGGGGACGTGGGGAGGGGCGGCATGTACGTCCTGCTGCCATCCACATTACAGTGTACAGCAGGAGCATGTGGAAAGTGAGCAAGACTTGCAAGGTGTTTAACATGAAGCGATACACAGGGGTGCGGGCAGTGCGAGTAGCGAACTATATTGCGAGGGTTGCGGGTGGGCAACACTACAGTAATTGAACGAGTCGTATAACAATTACAGAGCAGGTTTAGGCGACAACGTGGGTTACGTTAAGGCGACAACATGGGTTAGGTTAAGGCACAACATGGGTTAGGTTAAGGCACAACATGGGTTAGGTTAAGGCACAACATGGGTTAGGTTAAGGCACAACATA